>NC_134501.1:6943402-7243402 GCF_040206685.1 Ascaphus truei
AAGGGGTGTCCCCGGAGGGGCGAGGATCAGGGCTGTAACTCATCATTCCCGGATTTAATCCCCGACGTGATGCGGGAGCATTAAAAGCACGGGGGGATACCGGCACCCCATAACAGGGCCTGTATCTCAGGAAGTAGGGGGGTCCCCGAGGCTGAACCAATGCGGTTCAGCTCAGGAGACCCCCTGCTCATGTACACTATTATTAAAATGTATATTTGTACTGTACGGTCGTCTGCAGGAGCGGTGCATGGAAACGCAGCGTTCCCGCGCAGTTCTTACAGGTGGCTTTTTTTTCTATCAGCTATCGCGCATTACAAGTTTAAGCACGATAGCTGGGGGGCGGGGGGGGGGGGGACACAGCTTGCGCGATCGGGCATTTTTGGATCGCATGGACCACAATGGGATTTACTGGTTAGTGAATCCCCGTGTTTGCTTCACTTTTTAACATACGAGTCAAAATTTCAGACTCGCGCGAAAAAGCTCGCTGCTTAGTGCATAGCCGCCTGAGTGTGAAGCTGGTTCAATTCCCGGTGTCGGCTCCTTGTGACCTTCAACAAGTCACTTTATCTCCCTGTGCCTCAGGCACCAAATCATAGAGTGTAAGCTCTACGGGGCAGGGCTGTGCCTGTAACATTCCTACGTGCTGCGTACGCGCACTGTACTGTAACTGTGACGCGCCGAGTCCCATCATCGGGAGAAAAGCACTATGTGAAATAAAGTTATTATTATCTTGCTCTTTATTATTCTCTCCTTTACGCCTTATCCTATCATTTGTTACATTGTCTCTAACTTTCTTCTCTTCACCTTGTATCTATCCTCTCTCCCCCTATCACTCCTCACTTTGGCCTTATTCCTGATTAGGAAAAGCAGAGCACAAAATGTCCTTGTTGTCAGGAACAAAGGGTCTTTTGTAAAAAAGAGCTTGAATGTTAAAAGGCCCCAATAATGGCAGCAATCAAATGCCTCTTGTGCACTGTGTCTTGTTCTAATTCTGGGTTTGAGAGTGAAAGGCAGCAGGGGGAATTGTCTTATACAGAAAAACTAAATTAACAACAGTGCTTTTTGGTTATTCCAGCTGCTCCCGCAGACTTTTAACCTGTCAATTTAGTAGCGTACGGTTTATTTTTGAAAGACATTTATGAAGAACTTTCACACTGGCCTAGAAGGTATCACAACCTGTAAAATAAGTATTATCTCATGCCACATTATAGGAAACCTTATAGCACTGTGAGATGAAACTTCCCTAGTGGCAGAGCTCAGAGACAACAGAAGTTTCATCTTCCTGTCCAAATGAAGGCACACACAATAACTAATATGTCTTAGCTAAGGCCCCGCTCCCGCAGTCAGCGCGCCCGCACTGCAGAGAGGCGACGCGCTGAGAGGCAATTGAGCCCTACCTGCGGTCTGTAGGAGCGGGAGCTGGAGCGGGAGGTATGAATTTTCTGCCTCTCTAGCTGGCTCATCAATGCTCCCTCCTCCCAGGCCGGCCACAAGTAAAAAAAAAACCAACACACACACACACACACACACACACAGCTTCCCTCCCGCAGCTCCTTCCCTGCTCCCCTCCACTCACACACACACACACAGCTTCCCTCCCGCAGCACCTTCCCTGCTCCCCTCCACTCACACACACACACAGCTTCCCTCCGCAGCTCCTTCCCTGCTCCCCTCCACTCACACACACACAGCTTCCCTCCGCAGCTCCTTCCCTGCTCCCCTCCACTCACACACACACACAGCTTCCCTCCCGCAGCTCCTTCCTGCTCCCCTCCACTCACACACACACACACACAGCTTCCCTCCCGCAGCTCCTTCCCTGCTCCCCTCCACTCACACACACACACACACAGCTTCCCTCCCGCAGCTCCTTCCCTGCTCCCCTCCACTCACACACACACACACAGCTTCCCTCCCGCAGCTCCTTCCCTGCTCCCCTCCACTCACACACACACACAGCTTCCCTCCCGCAGCACCTTCCCTGCTCCCCTCCACTCACACACACACACACAGCTTCCCTCCCGCAGCACCTTCCCTGCTCCCCTCCACTCACACACACACAGCTTCCCTCCCGCAGCACCTTCCCTGCTCCCCTCCACTCACACACACACACACACAGCTTCCCTCCCGCAGCACCTTCCCTGCTCCCCTCCACTCACACACACCACACAGCTTCCCTCCCGCAGCACCTTCCCTGCTCCCCTCCACTCACACACACACACACAGCTTCCCTCCCAGCAGCTCCTTCCCTGCTCCCCCTCCACTCACACACACACACACAGCTTCCCTCCCGCAGCTCCTTCCCTGCTCCCCTCCACTCACACACACACACAGCTTCCCTCCCGCAGCTCCTTCCCTGCTCCCCTCCACTCACACACACACAGCTTCCCTCCCGCAGCTCCTTCCCTGCTCCCCTCCACTCACACACAACACACAGCTTCCCTCCCGCAGCACCTTCCCTGCTCCCCTCCACTCACACACACACACACAGCTTCCCTCCCGCAGCTCCTTCCCTGCTCCCCTCCACTCACACACACACACAGCTTCCCTCCCGCAGCACCTTCCCTGCTCCCCTCCACTCACACACACACACACAGCTTCCCTCCCGCAGCACCTTCCCTGCTCCCCTCCACTCACACACACACACAGCTTCCCTTCCCCGCAGCACCTTCCCTGCTCCCCTCCACTCACACACACACACACAGCTTCCCTCCCGCAGCTCCTTCCCTGCTCCCCTCCACTCACACACACACACAGCTTCCCTCCCGCAGCACCTTCCCTGCTCCCCTCCACTCACACACACACACACAGCTTCCCTCCCGCAGCTCCTTCCCTGCTCCCCTCCACTCACACACACACACAGCTTCCCTCCCGCAGCACCTTCCCTGCTCCCCTCCACTCACACACACACACAGCTTCCCTCCCGCAGCACCTTCCCTGCTCCCCTCCACTCACACACACACACAGCTTCCCTCCCGCAGCACCTTCCCTGCTCCCCTCCACTCACACACACACACACAGCTTCCCTCCGCAGCTCCTTCCCTGCTCCCCTCCACTCACACACACACACAGCTTCCCTCCCGCAGCACCTTCCCTGCTCCCCTCCACTCACACACACACACAGCTTCCCTCCCGCAGCACCTTCCCTGCTCCCCTCCACTCACACACACACACACAGCTTCCCTCCCGCAGCACCTTCCCTGCTCCCCTCCACTCACACACACACACAGCTTCCCTCCCGCAGCTCCTTCCCTGCTCCCCTCCACTCACACACACACACACACAGCTTCCCTCCCGCAGCACCTTCCCTGCTCCCCTCCACTCACACACACACACACACAGCTTCCCTCCTGCAGCTCCTTCCCTGCTCCCCTCCACTCACACACACACACACACAGCTTCCCTCCCGCAGCACCTTCCCTGCTCCCCTCCACTCACACACACACACACAGCTTCCCTCCCGCAGCACCTTCCCTGCTCCCCTCCACTCACACACACACACAGCTTCCCTCCCGCAGCTCCTTCCCTGCTCCCCTCCACTCACACACACACACACAGCTTCCCTCCCGCAGCACCTTCCCTGCTCCCCTCCACTCACACATACACACAGCTTCCCTCCCGCAGCTCCTTCCCTGCTCCCCTCCACTCACACACACACACAGGCACTCACACACACAGCTTCCCTCCCGCAGCTCCTTCCCTGCTCCCCTCCACTCACACACACACACAGGCACTCACACCCGCAGCTCCTTCCCTGCTCCCCTCCACTCACACACACACACACAGCTTCCCTCCTGCAGCTCCTTCCCTGCTCCCCTCCACTCACACACACACACAGGCACTCACAAACACAGCTTCCCTCCCGCAGCTCCTTCCCTGCTCCCCTCCACTCACACACACACACACAGCTTCCCTCCCGCAGCACCTTCCCTGCTCCCCTCCACTCACACAGACACACACACAGCTTCCCTCCCGCAGCTCCTTCCCTGCTCCCCTCCACTCACACACACACACACAGCTTCCCTCCCGCAGCACCTTCCCTGCTCCCCTCCACTCACACACACACACACACAGCTTCCCTCCCGCAGCACCTTCCCTGCTCCCCTCCACTCACACACACACACACACACACACAGCTTCCCTCCCGCAGCACCTTCCCTGCTCCCCTCCACTCACACACACACACACAGCTTCCCTCCCGCAGCACCTTCCCTGCTCCCCTCCACTCACACACACACACAGGCACTCACACACACAGCTTCCCTCCCGCAGCTCCTTCCCTGCTCCCCTCCACTCACACACACACACAGGCACTCACACCCGCAGCTCCTTCCCTGCTCCCCTCCACTCACACACACACAGCTTCCCTCCCGCAGCTCCTTCCCTGCTCCCCTCCACTCACACACACACACAGCTTCCCTCCTGCAGCTCCTTCCCTGCTCCCCTCCACTCACACACACACACAGGCACTCACAAACACAGCTTCCCTCCCGCAGCTCCTTCCCTGCTCCCCTCCACTCACACACACACACACACAGGCACTCACAAACACAGCTTCCCTCCCGCAGCTCCTTCCCTGCTCCCCTCCACTCACACACACACAGGCAGTCACAAACACAGCTTCCCTCCCGCAGCTCCTTCCCTGCTCCCCTCGACTCACACACACACAGGCACTCACACACACAGCTTCCCTCCCGCAGCTCCTTCCCTGCTCCCCTCCACTCACACACACACACAGGCACTCACACACACAGCTTCCCTCCTGCAGCTCCTTCCCTGCTCCCCTCCACTCACACACACACACACACACAGGCACTCACACAGACAGCTTCCCTCCCGCAGCTCCTTCCCTGCTCCCCTCCACTCACACACACACACACACAGGCACTCACACACACAGCTTCCTCCCGCAGCTCCTTCCCTGCTCCCCTCCACTCACACACACACACAGGCACTCACACACACAGCTTCCCTCCCGCAGCTCCTTCCCTGCTCCCCTCCACTCACACACACACACAGGCACTCACACACACAGCTTCCCTCCTGCAGCTCCTTCCCTGCTCCCCTCCACTCACACACACACACAGGCACTCACACACACAGCTTCCCTCCCGCAGCTCCTTCCCTGCTCCCCTCCACTCACACACACACACAGGCACTCACACACACAGCTTCCCTCCCGCAGCTCCTTCCCTGCTCCCCTCCACTCACACAGGCACTCACACACACAGGCACTCACACACACAGCTTCCCTCCCGCAGCACCTTCCCTGCTCCCCTCCACTCACACACACACACAGGCACTCACACACACAGCTTCCCTCCCGCAGCTCCTTCCCTGCTCCCCTCCACTCACACACACACACACAGGCACTCACACACGCAGCTTCCCTCCTGCAGCTCCTTCCCTGCTCCCCTCCACTCACACACACACACACACACAGGCACTCACACAGACAGCTTCCCTCCCGCAGCTCATTCCCTGCTCCCCTCCACTCACACACACACACACACACAGGCACTCACACACACAGCTTCCCTCCCGCAGCTCCTTCCCTGCTCCCCTCCACTCACACACACACAGGCACTCACACACACAGCTTCCCTCCCGCAGCTCCTTCCCTGCTCCCCTCCACTCACACACACACACAGGCACTCACACACACAGGCAAATACACACAGGGGGTGGGGGAAATCGGAATGGGAATCGGAGCAGAGGGGGGAAATCGGAACGGGGGGGGATCGGAGCAGAGGGGGAACTCGGATTGGCTCCCTTGCGTGTCACGTGACGCGACACTCGCGGAAACCACAAGCTCCTTGTAGCTCCGGCTGGCTGACGCGTCACAGCACGCAGTCAGCCACGCCGGAAGGAGCCAGCGTGGACCTCAAGAACAGAGGCAAGCAGCTGGTGGTCCGCGGCCGCGAGCGCCGCCGGCCGCAGCGGGACCAAAGCCTTAGGACCGAGCCTAGCATCGGTCTTCACTTGCTTAGTTTAAGACAAGTAACAAAGTTTCTTCTTTTGGGTCACTAAACCTTTGAGAGCTCTCTCCATAGATGGGGTCTCTCTAGGCAGTGAGTGTGTGTATTTCCTTGTTGACAAGTGGGAAGCATAAGTTATACATTGGGGGTTATGCACTAAGCAGTGATAAGTGCTTTTAAGTGAGATAACTGCCTTTATAGCGTGATACTGTCTTCTGTGACTTTAACAACGCAGTGATAACAGTGCAGTATCGCGCTATAATGGCTACTTAAAAGCACTTATCACTGCTTTGTGAATCTCATAGCAGACAGTATCACCCTATAAAGGCATTTATCTCACTTAAAAGACTTATCACTGCTTTGTGAATCTCACAGCAGGCAATATCACGCTATAATGGCTTTTTATCTCACTTAAAAGCACTTATCACTGCTTAGTGCATTACCCCCTAAGTGAGAGTTTAAGGTAATACAGGGCGCTCTCCAATGTACCTGTAAATGCGATGAAGTATGTAGGACGTTTTCACTGGGCACAAACTTAACAATGCTTTGGCTGATTATTTATTTATTTATTTTATTTATAAAATATTTTACCAGGAAGATTAAACATGATAAGCCATTTCAATCCTAGACAACCCGGTGCACCAACAATACAATTAGCTAGTAGTGTGATACAGTAACATACAAACTGCATGCAACAATATAACTGGAATAAGTTAAACAAACTCAAATTAAACATGAATAAGTAGAGATAATAATCTGCGTTACCAGCTTCTCGTGTGATTGAATAGCCCCATATCAAGTCACGCACAAGACGAAACGCGTAGGGACATGCACTGGATGTCCCATCTTCTGCACAGGTGGCTCAATCAGAGTCTCAGCCGAAGACTGCACCTCTGATTGAGCCACCTATGCTGAAGCAGGGATTGATTGAACACCTGGGTGGAAGCTAGGATATCCTGAAAACCTGACATGTTGGGGGGGTTGGGGGGGTCGCTTGAGGACTGGAGTTGAGCCCCCCTGCGTTAGCCACTAGTATCACACTTTGACCTTTGCGTTCATGAGACCGAGATATGCCATTTTTGAATGTTTATCTCCGAATAAGGTATAAGATCACGTGGTTTACGATTGCACCCGACCACTTGACATCATATTTAATTTATTTATACATAAAAAGTGTTTTCCCAGGGAGTAACACATCGAGAGTTACCTCTCGTTGTCAAGCATGTCCTGGGCCCAGAGTGACGATGACAAATACACAGTTCCATTAAATGAACAGGAGGTTATACATTATATTAAAGACATCTTGCGATACTGTGAACTTTGCTGAGCCCCCGGAAATCATAACGGAGGCTTTGTGATATCCATACATCTCCCCCATGGGATGTCTATTGAATCACAGAGCTGGGGGTGCAGCAGATAGCAGATAAAAGGAAATTGTGTTTTTCTTTTGAAGGGGTAGACAGGGAGATTCGACCAGTGAAGGTTGCCCCTGTGGGAAGCCGTGCCTTTGATTCCCCCCCTCCCCACCCCTCAGAATCAGATCTCTTCTGAATGAAGATAGGAAGAAAGGCAGAATAATTTGTATTTATTCTTCAGAATGTTTTCCCTTGCTGTCCTGAGGACTTTTGACAAGCTGAATAATATTCGCTGTGGGGAGGGGGAATAATTGTGCCGATAGAGGAGCATGATTGGTTTGCATCTCATCCGCGGGCTGGTCTCGCTCTCAATGTCTCTGATCTTTGGAGCAAGTATCTGAAAAGCTCTTTCTGCAGCGGTACCAAGAAATAACATTTCCAGTTTGTGTTGTTTTCCTTAAAGAACTCTTTCTGTAAATGAAAAAAAATAATAATAATATAATGTGTGTGCGGTGTGCTAACAGGGCCGAAGGAGAGGCACAGTGAGTGAAAATAATGACACTGAATTTCAAGCAGGTTGGCTCCTTGTGACCATGGGCAGGTCACTTTATCTCCCTGTGCCTCAGGCACCGAAAACATAGATTGTAAAAGGCACCTGTGCCTGCTCAAAAATTCAATGTACAGCGCTCCACTGTCAGCGCCCGTACAAGACAAAATAACCCAATTATTAATACACATCACTCTATGTTATTAATATAGTAACAGTCTTTTCCACATCAGTCTCATGATGTTATTACATATAAATCCTATATTTCATGTCACTGCTGAAGTTACGTTGCCACCACGATTTATTATTAAGGGTAACTGCCACATGGGAATGCCGTTAGAATATCACACTGAAGGCAGCAGATCCGGCTGTGCTGGTTCTAATAACTAAACCATGGAACCGATTTCTAAATCGGACCACGTTATCGGCAGGTTAAGCAATGGGCCATAGCAGGGGTGGCCACCAACAGGTCAGGTTTTCAGGGTAACCCTGCTTTAGCACAGTCTTTGACTGAGCCACTGATTGAGCCACCTGTGTTGAAGCTGGGACTGATTGAGCCACCTGTGCTGAAGCAGGGACTGATTGACCCACCTGTGCTGAAAACCCTGACTTGTTGGGGGTGTCCCTTGAGGACTGACGTTGGCCACTCCTGTGCTATAGCTTATAATTGCCCTGTGTTGGGCTCGACAGCTGCCCTGATGTGTGGTCTTGTACAGCGCCGTGTATCAAGTCGGCATTATATGACAATAAATCATTCGAATGCATTTTAACAGGACTTGGTACAGCCCGGGAGCATTTTTAACCCCTTGCAGGGCAATGCGTCGCCCCTGAGGCAAAGAAGAAGTTAATCAATAACCGTGATTGAGGTGCTTGGGTTTTGTTTTCTGGTGAAATGACTTTTAGGCGACATTTTCACTGTGTAATATTTACCATGCCTGTAAATGTGCCAGGATATTTTGGACATCTTTTGCCCCCTGTGAGATGGTGATGCTGCCGGAGTTCGGAGACGTCACCTTACAGTGAATTGTGGGTGTTCTGGGCCAACATTGATGCCCATATTTACTAAGCGGTGCAAAGGTATACGGGACTTTACTGCCCATTTGCCTGTATGTATGTCTTTATTTATATATCGCTGTATGTATATCTTTATATAGCGCTATTAATGTACATAGCGCTTCACAGCAGTAATACACGTGACAATCATATAAATAATACATAATGGATATAAGAGCTTCAGACATACAAGTAGCATTAGGAAAACGAGTCCCTCCCTGAAGAGCTTACAATCTAATTGAATGAGCCTTAAGGTGCCTTATGGCTTAGCACTGTTCAGTGAATATGTGGCTTAGCACTGTTCAGCGAATATGGCCCTTTGCACGTTAACAGAAAATTGAGGGTTTTTTTTTGTTTTATTTTAATCAGTCTCCATTGACGTCCATGAGATGTTGATGCTAAAAATGAGAGTCCCAGAAACGCATTGAACGCGGACGTCTGATTTCTACGGTATAATTCATTGCCCCCCCGCCCCCCCACGGCAGTGAAAGGGTTATGTGTGTTTCCCTTTCCACGCAGATTCTCCCGGCTAATCCAGGAGCCTGCGGGTGGCTGGGAAGACAGGGGGAGCAGCTAATAACAGCATTTCTCAGCCACATCCCTCCCCTGATTACAAAGCAGCATGCATCACTGAATAGGCTTTTGTGTACCGCAGAGTGGGGAAAGAGAAAGAATAGAGACAGGCCACAGACAGGCCACGGACAGGCCACGGACAGGAGAGGAGGCGGCTGCAGGAAGAACAGAGATAGTGGACATGTCATTTCCATTTCCCTGTTGTTTCCCCTTCTTTAATTAAACTGGGGTCCTCAGTAATTCTCCATTTGTCATTACGTTGGTGGTATGGAATAACATATGCTGCTGTATCTATTGGTGGTTATTGAGTGATAACCAAACTCCTGTAGTGCATTACAATGTAGCCACTGTTTGGTTAGGTTGTTAAGAACCCAGATCTAAAACAAAAGTGACACTAGTGCAAATGTGGCCAACTCCAATACTCAAGTGCCACCAACAGGTCAGGTTTTCAGGATATCCCTGCTTCAGCACAGGTGTCTCAATCAGTGGCTCAGTCGAAGACGTAGGATGAGGTTGCTTCTCCGGAATATAAAGTAGGTTGGTGCTTGGACGTCTCCCACCAGCGCACTTTTTAATTAGCAACTTGAGGACAATCTCATCTCGTTATCCCCGTCATAGCCATTCAGTGCTGCTAAAAGTCATAATTACACAAGTCCTTCCAACTGGAGGGGATTCTTGGTACACACAGCTAGGAAGAGGATTTTGCTGGGCTGTGCTCTTTTTCTCGTAAATTGATTTGAAAGGATTACACTTTGGGGATTTTGCTTGCCACGGTATAACAAGGCTGTAACCTCGACTTCTCCACGAGTATCCACAGTATAGGATTATTTGTGGGAGTTTTAACACTTGTAAAGGTATTTCCAGATACTTGAGAGATGGGAAGAGGGAAGAGGGGAGAGGAGAGAGAGAGGAGAGAGAGAGAGGAGAGAGAGAGAGGAGAGAGAGAGAGGAGAGAGAGAGGAGAGAGAGAGGAGAGAGAGAGAGAGGAGAGAGACAAACAGTGGGGCATATGTATCAAGGCAGAAGTAAAGCAATTCTGGGGCAAAGTATCTTCACCGTATTTGTCAAACAAAAAAGGTCCCATTGAAATTAATAGGATTGTTTACTTTGAGGCATCTTGGGCAGTGTTTATGCCCCAGAACCTTCACACATGGACCCCCATGGAATTTGACAGCAGATCAGAACCACTTGGCCACCGAGTCGACCCATTTCCCCATCCGATGGAAAACCTCGGACCCTTTTTGATCCTCAGCTTGCTTTCATGCCAAGCATTTTGTATTAGCCTCGGCCACCCCTGTGGGCAGGCCAGTCCACAAATCCACCACCCCTTCTGTGTACTGTTTGTGCGTGGCCCTACGAAGCTCGCCATACTTTGCAAGTTACAATATTGCGGGATGGCCGACACTGTTTTGTGTCATTAATATTACTGCTGCTGAAGCTAGTAAGGAAGCTGGATGTTAACGTTCCTTTAAGCCTAATGGCTACTGATTTCTCCATGCAAGCACGGGCTATCGTGTGTGTGTGTGTGTGTGTGTGTGTGTGTGTGTGTGTGTGTGTGTGTGTGTGTGTGTGTGTGTGTGAGTGTGTGTGTGTGTGTGTGTGTGAGACAGTGTGTGTGTGTGTGTGTGTGTGTGAGACAGTGTGTGTGTGTGTGTGTGTGTGTGTGTGTGTGTGTGTGTGTGTGTGTGTGTGTGTGTGTGTGTGTGTGTGTGTGTGTGTGTGTGTGTGTGTGTGTGGCGGTGAAACACTCTTCTTAACCCCTTCAGTCCCATATTGGCGTACAGCATTAATAAAAAGTGACCGGCTAGAGGGCTTTATAATGCCCCCCCACCAGCTCAGTGCAGACCGGGGATCTATGCGGCACACGCCGCCAGCCTGGCAGGTGCGGCGCCCATACCGGGGCCTCAGCCTAAGCCTTCAGAAAACGAGTAGCCGGTGCTCAAGGAGGGGAAGATCCTGTAATTACCAGAGAGTCATTGAGCATATAGGGGGGTAACCGGGCGCACAGACTTAAGCAAAGTGAGCAGCCCTCACCTTGACAAAGACCGCGCGGCTGCTGAAACGTTGGTTTCCGGCTTTAATAAATTGTTCACTTTGCTTATGTCCGTGTGCCTGGATATCCTCCTATTTGCCGGGTGTGACTGAGCCATCTGTGCTGATTGAGCCACATGTGCTGAAGCTAGGACTGATTGAGCCACCTGCGCTGAAGCAGGGATATCCTGAAAACCTGACCTGCTAGTTGCCCTTGAGGACTGGGGTTGGCTAACCCTAATCTAAGGCACTCCTAAATTACACTGCACCCTTGATAAAAAAATGCAAGGTGTCCCCACTTATTATAAGAACAGTGCCATTCAAAATGGTGTTTTCAGTTCGCTGGTCCATGCCCCGCAGTTGGATGTTATCACACCCTGTAAAGAGGCTACGTGATTATTGCACGCCCTATCACACCTAAACTATTCAAAGGATTGAACACTCTACTTTGGATACTTTCAGGACTCTTTCTTTCCTATGATTTCTTATTGTTTTTTTTCTGTGCCTGGATTGATCTTTGAGGGGCCGATCGCACCACGATCGTCCCCAAACGCCGCTTCAGATCCCAGCACCTTTGTCTGCTTGCCGGATACACAGGCATTTTAAATGGAAAATTAGAGGTGTGTTGGGGAGGAATTATTTGATACATAGGGCTGTGGTGACACCTTGTGGACATTGGGTAACGTCAGAGAACTTAACCACACATCTCCGCAAAGTTATTAATAACAACTTTATTTCGTATAGCGCTTTCCCCCCAATGGGACTCAAAGCGCGTCACGATTACAGTATAACGCGCGGCACGCAGCACAGAGGAATGTTACAGGTAGAGCCCCTGCCCCGTGGAGCTTACAATCTATGTTTTTGGTGCCTGAGGCACAGAGAGATAAAGTGACTTGCCCAAGGTCACAAGGAGCTGACAGCAGATATTCTGGTCTCATTTCGTGCCCACCATGTACACGGTGCTTTGAAAGAAAATACAGGGAACTATACAATTTAGGGATAATTGCACCCACATGCCAAACAGGAAGCATATTTTATTGGAGTGATCTTTCCCCATTGTCATGAAATAGTAAGTATTTTAATCAAATCAATGAAATTGTCTTAAAAATACAAAAATGTTTTTTATGGCCTGTTAAACTCCTGACCAGGCCTGTGTTATATAGGACTGATGGTATCTAGAGATAAGGATATCTGATTTTGTACGTGGGGGGATTGAAATATGGCTGTCCTGACACTAGAATAAACATAAACCTTTTAAATGTACTTTGAAAGGCATTCTTCAGATGATCTGGGGAATATCAGGGAGCATGTGGCTAACAAGACAGCCCAAGGTTTATTTATTTTATTTATTGATTTATAAAATATTTTACCAGGAAGTAATACATTGAGAGTTACCTCTCGTTTTCACGTTTGTCCTGGGCACAGAGTAAAACAAATAATACATGGTTACAAATACAGTTACATAAATGAACAGGGTATACATTATATACAAGACATTGCGTGCACAGTTAAAGAAAATATATATTATGGGGTATGAAACAGTTACAGACCAGATTAAAATGTGAGACAGCTTTAGATTTGAAAGAACTTTAACTGGTGGTGGATGTGAGAGTCTCGGGTAGGTTGTTCCAGTTTTGGGGTGCACGGTAAGAGAAGGAGGAACGTCCGGATACTTTGTTGAGCCTTGGGACCATGAACAGTCTTTTGGAGTCTGATCTCAGATGATAGGTGCTGCGTGTGGTAGGGGTGAGGAGCTTGTTCAGATAGCTGGGTAGCTTGCCCATGAAGAATTTAAAGGCAAGACAGGAAAGGTGAACTTTGCGCCTAGACTCTAGTGATGACCAATCTAGTTCTTTGAGCATTTCGCAGTGATGTGTGTTGTAGTTGCATTGGAGAACAAAACGACAAATTGAATTGTAGAGGGTGTCAAGTTTGCTAAGGTGGGTTTGAGGAGCCGAGCCATATACTATGTCTCCATAGTCAATAATTGGCATCAGCATCTGCTGTGCGATACGCTTTCTGACCAGGAGACTTAGGGAGGATTTGTTCCTGTAAAGTACCCCTAGTTTGGCATAGGTCTTGGTTGTCAGGGTATCAATGTGCATCCCGAATGTTAAGTGAGAGTCAAACCATAAGCCCAGGTATTTAAAACTAGTGACAGGTGTTAGGGTGGTGTTAGTGTTGGTTCTAATCAGCTCAGTCACTGGAAGCTTTAAAAATTTAATCTTGGTCCCAAATACCATTGTTACAGTCTTGTCAGTGTTTAAAAACAGTTTGTTTTGGGAAATCCAGTTTTCGAGTCTCAAAAAGTCAGACTGAAGTATGTGTTGAAGGTCAGAGAGGCTATGGCTGTGTGCAAATAGGATTGTGTCGTCTGCATACATGTGTATTGAGGCTTCCTTACAAGCTGTGGGAAGATCATTAATGAACACTGAGAAGAGTAGGGGCCCCAGAACAGAGCCTTGCGGGACACCACAGGTGATATCCAGCGGGTTGGAGTTAGAGCCTGAGATGGACACATGTTGGGATCTTCCTGATGGGTAGGACTGAAACCAGTTTAAAGCATGTTTCCCTATTCCAGAGCTCTGGAGTTTGTTAAACAGGATAGCATGATCAACTGTGTCAAAAGCCTTTGCAAAATCTAGGAATACTGCACCGGTGAGTTGTCCCTGTTCCATTCCACACTGGATTTCATTGCAAACTTTTAGCAGGGTAGTTACGGTGGAGTGTTTGGGGCGAAAGCCAGATTGGAATTGGCTAGGGAAATTTGTCTTGGTATAGAAATCGCTTAATTGGGAGTGGACACATTTTTCCATGACTTTGGATAGAATTGGGTAAAGTTATTAAATATGAAATCCTGGGCCTGACAGCAATTCGCAAGAATGAGGCATAGATATTTGTAACCGTTGCGATTACACAAATCAAATGATACACAAGCAGAGTTTTCTATGTATAATCTCTGATATCTGTTTCTCATGCAAGTAGGATTGCCAGCTGACTGTCCTGTATATGGACACTCTGTCCAGTAAACAATTAGAGGTAATACTGGGCATGCATGTGTCCAGTATTACCTCTCTGGACATAGTGACGTGACCGACTTGGGGGGGCACTGGATTTCCCCATGCAGGGAGAGAGCAGGGATGTTGCTAGGGGCCTGGGCAGCTCCCTCTGTCCTGATTGGCTGCTGCTAGGTAATGCAGCCAATCAGGAGGAGGTGTCAGGAGCCTGGGGGTGGGATCAAGGAGATGAGGAAACAGCATGGAGCAGAGAGGGGTGTGTGTGTGTGTATCTCGAGCTCATTGCACCTTTCACCATTGTGTCCAGTATTTTTGGAGAAGCCACCTGGCAACCCTACATGCAAAAAATAGAAGTTATGTGGTCATTTTTCATATCTGGGTGCACATATTAATTACCCAGATGCAACAGTAAAGATGTTTTTTTGTCTAAGTATTATAGAAACAAAGTTATGGAGTCTTGTATATATGACAACTTAGATTGTAAGCTCTCCTGGGCAGGGATTTCCTTTCCTATTGTCTGATCTTATTGTATTACAATTTCATGTACTGTATTGTCTCTCTAGTAAAGCGCTATATAAATAAATATATATATACATTGAGGCAAAATGTTTTACGTCAGAAAGAAAAGATGGGGTTTTTTTTAAATTCAGTCGTAAACCTGATGTGGGGGGGACATACGTGGCTTTCAATGAAAGTGTTTTAGTATATAAGTCAAGCATTTGAGTTAGGAATTAGAATTCAACAAGATACATGAATTCTCATATTCCAAATCGATGAACTCTTCTTTGGGAAAAGATCTGATAAATGTTTGGCGATAACGCAATTTAGATTCTTATTTGATCTTTTTATTTTAATCAACTGTCTGCATTTTATACTGTATGTTCTTGTAATCTTTTTTCTGTAACCTAAGCACTGTACTTTTGGTGAATTAAAGCTAAACTTTAATAAGTAATCCTTTGGGCTCTGATTTGAACTGTTGCATTCTGTAGAGTAACTTACATTTTCGGTCACATTTTGCTAGAACAGATGTGTGTTAAGTGCATAGTTTTCTGTAAGGAATGGAGGAGCGCGTCCCCGGCGGCGCACTCCCACCTTAGCTGATGCCTCGCGCAACCCCGCTGTCCTTAACATTGCAGAGTCTGGCTCCGCCCCCCGCTTACGGCGTGCGTCAGCGTCGTGCACATGTGGCGTGTGCACCGCTACCCAACTGCGCGTCAACACACATCACGCCCACCTGTCTCCTGCATCACTCCACCTATCCTTGCCTCCGCTGAGGCCGCACCTCTACTCCTCCCCCCTTGCTCGTTGGTCCTGCTCTCCCATATATGCTCAGCTGTGCCACTTGCACTTTGGCTGAGCATAGTTCCAGTTAGCGCGGTTCTCCCACTTCCTGGTTCCTTGTGCTGCCTTGCCTTGTCTCCCATTGCCTTGCTTTCAGATTGATCTCCTGTGTACCGAACCGGCTTTGCTCTTGGACTCCGCACTTCTGGCTTACCGACCCCGGCTTACCTCTGACCTTCCGCATCTCTCCAATCCTGACAACGGCTTATGGACTTCTACGTTCCTACCGGCTCCAACCCCTGACCACGGCTATCGGACACTGACCATTCTACCGGCTCCTACCTCTAACCTCGGCAAGTAATCTAATCTCTCCATCCCAACCCGGCTACCTGACCATCCACTCTCCAGGCATGCCCCGTGGCTGTGGGTGGCGTTTATACCCATTCCCACCTCAGTACCAAGGTCCCGCCTTGTTTGTGGTGAGCACAGAGTTACATTTTCTTAAGAAACAGGGACCATAAGACTTGACAAATTACATATTTGATATTTTTTTGGTGGTGGCGGTAGATTAAAGATAAATATTATGACAGAGTGAGGGTAGAGGGTGAAGGCGAGTCAGCTAGTTAGCTGTATGTATTAACCATGTCACATACATGTCACGTGCTCACAAGTGTGCCCTTGTGACAGATGGTATATTGGGACAGAATATATTAGCCATTTGAGGGACCTTTGCGGAAGGTGAAAAGTGGGTCCGCTAGATAGCCATGTATTAACCCTTGTCACATACAAGTCACGTGCTCACAGGTGTGTCACCAATTATTCAACTAAACAAACATAGAGTGTAGGAGGCATAGTGGCAATGACACAGCATTCACATTTAAAGACCCACAGACAAGCTACTACTGTACTTACCTTCTTGGACTTGAGTACATCAACATTCAATACACACCCACACAATAAAGTAGTCTAATTGTGGAAGGCAGGAATCGCTCATCCTTGGGGTCGTTGAAAAGCTCATTTACTAGTGGGTAAGGTCCTCAGCGGTGGGTGCCCTCTGTTCTCCCCCCACCCCCCCACCCCCCTCCTGTCCTGGGATTCTATTGCAATGCTTTACTTTTCCGAGTCTCTCTCCGGGCTTCCTCCTGAGATTTTAGCTCAAGGGAGATAATGGGCGCGGTTAGAAAAGCACCAACATGGCACAGAAACATGACACACACACACACACACACTTGCACAGATACATGACACGATGCGGTGGACAGTTAATATACACAGGTTTTTATTTATGTACACAATTATACACACGGTTAGTCGCCAGAAATGTGTGTGTGTTCTATTCGTGAATCAGTGCTCTTGGTATCTATATTAATATATAAATATATTTTATGGGCTATTTTAACACAACCTTTTGTTTTCCAGTCTCGGTCGTATATAATGCCATGTAAAAATACAACCTAAAAACAAAAAGAAAGAAACGGTCTGTCCCGGGGTCAGAAGGAGGATATACACTCTGCTGCCCTGAATCAGCAGCTGTCACAATGCTTCGGAAAAAAAACCTTTGCTTGCCTGTGCTGCTCATGTTTCCCCATACATCAAATCTCTTATCTCAACAAAGTTGTCCACGCAGCAAAGGAACCTTGCATGGAACGTTCAGAAATGGAGCACTCTTATTGGCTGTATGCATGGAACTTTCAGAAATGGAGCACTCGTATTGGCTGTTTGCATGGAACTTTAAAAAATGGAGCACTCTTATTGGCTGGACAGAATATATTGAATCACTCTCCCCACTGCACTTGCAAAACTTCTTCTGCAATATTCAACTCATCCACAATTCACGGGACATCTCAGTTTACATTTTAAAGTCAACCGTAACCACTTGGTCTTTTGTATTCTCTATCCAATGACTCAACTATGTCGCTCCCGCCTCCATTTCCACCAACCCATGTTTGGGCATCCTTATTTTCACATAAAAGTGAGGTTTCTTGTATCCTAATAAATTAGGGTAAAAATGCAAGTAGCAAAAGCCACCTGTTGTACTTGGTAACTGTTAACTTAGTGACAGAGGAGGCTTTCCTGAAAACCCTAATACCTGCTGCATGCCAATGAAGGCCTCTAAGCCATTTGTCTTCACGGAGGTAAATGAAAAGCAAGGAAATCCGTGTTTCAACAATGTAACAAATTTAAGTTGATACACAACAGGAAACAGCATGAGTAGTAGCCTGCGTGATCGTCCAAGGATCAATCTCTTCTCGCCCCGGAAATCGAGCCCAACCTTGGTGAGGACGGATCTCCCTTTTGCAGCAGGATCGGAGGGGAGCTGGGGCCTAATGGCAGCTGCAGAAGTTGGGTCCGACCTTCCGGCGCGGGCAGGGACACGGGCCAGAGTGAGAAGAGGCTGATCCCCGGAGAATTCGGTGTCACTGCACCCCCAAGGCAAAATTGTGAGGGGGTAAAAATGTGAGAGGGGAGGTAAACTTGTGATAGATGGGGGGGGGGGTAAAATTGTGAGTGGGGCAGGATATAATTGTGAGTGGGACGAGGTAAAATTGTGAGTGGGACGAGGTAAAATTGTGAGTGGGACGAGGTAAAATTGTGAGTGGGACGAGGTAAAATTGTGAGTAGGAGGGGTAAAAGTTTGAGTAGGAGGGGTAAAAGTGTGAGTAGGAGGGGTAAAAGTGTGAGTGGGAGGAGGAGGAATTGTGAGGGGGAGGATTGTAAAAGGGAAGAGGAATTGTGAGTGAGGGGGGAATTGACAAGGGGGGGTTTCTGAGAGGATGAGGAAGTGAGCAACAGAGGTAAGGAGAGAGAGGGAATGAGGGAGAGGAGAGAAACACATGGGGGGGAGAGCACAGAAGTGAGAGGGGTGGTTGACAGGGCCACTGACAAGGGGTGCCCTAAGTAGAAACACTAGTCCTGTGCCCCCCGGAAAGCTATCGGCAGCCCTGCCCGCTCCACTCAGACTACCGTCGTCGTCCCCGGCAGCGATGGGAAAGATAGTAACGAATTTTTCTTCCCATTTATAGGCCGGCCTGAGAAAAGGGTTGGCCGTCCCCAATTTAATCCCTTCAGTGGCAGAGTGGCAGTGATTGGGTAACAGCAGGTAACGGTGCTTGAACCAGCAGTGGGCAACTGTGTCAGTGCGATTCACACCTCCCATCTCCCCTTCCTCACTTTACACTCCAGACAAGTTAAATGCATCAGTTCCATGGTGCCCTGTTCCTGCCCTGTCCTTGCATAGCCTGGCCAGTTACTCTCACCCCTTTAAGATCCCACGGGAGGTGTTTGTGATCCCAAACATGGAGTCCAGTTTTCAGCCCTGAGAAGTATCCATTAAAGTGACAGGAGGAGGGCTGATGATCCAGCTTGGATTTTGATACATTGGGAAAGGATCCAGGAAAAAGTCAAAGAAAATCCCCCCCCCCAAAGAGGAAGGGACTGGTAGCACTACCTGGAAATGCCAGGGGACACACCCCACTAAAACTTCAACTGCTTCATTGCTGGAGACACCCATAGATGGTTGTCCATGTCTGTGAAGAACTTATGCTATAAAAACACCTTCATTTTTTTTATAACATTTTTTAAATACATCTCAAAAAATAACTTACTAGAAAAAAGTTATTCCCTCCCCAGCCCTGTAACAAAGACACATACGCCTTCATTTCTCTCATCCTTTGTAACAGTTTTTGTGCTTAACATTTGGGAGGCAATTACAAAATAACAAGTTAAGAGTTTCTCGTTCTCTTTTTTTCCCCCCTCTTCTTTCTCTTTTGCAACGAGCAACGCAAATCTTAGAGCACCCCGAACTTCAGCCGCGTGTTGAGAAGGGAGGGGGGAGGAGCAGTTGCAGTCTTGCTGTGGTCCCAGATGCTGAGACACTGAGGGGGGCATCCTTGACTTCCATAGAAAGAAACGATGGTATCAGTAACCAGCAATATTGTCCAGTTACCTCTTGTTGGAAACGGGTATGCGTCCCAGATGTTCTACTAGACTGGACCGAGGATTTAAGGATTAGCCATATAACGAGGCAGTGGACCCTCTGTAGACCAGACGAATTCTCACACCTTCCAAGTGAAGCCTCTTAAGGAGAAAGATACCTGGAATCTCGCTTGTCCGTTATGTCCTGGGACCATGTGGTCACTCTATGATCAGCTCTCACGTGCCCTGCAGCCACGTTTGCGAATGTGCCATCTTGGGTTATTTCACATGCTCAGCAGCATGTGATGAACAGTAATATTTCTTGTGAGCGATGAATGTTGACAGGCTACTGAACTTGATGTTGCAGAGGCGGCAGTACCTGTGGTTCCCGTTGGGGAGAGGAGATGTCAACCCTGTCTTAGGGGGCTGCATGGCTTTATCCCCAGGGAGCAGGGCTTGGGCGGGGACTTGAAGCCCGTCTTCCCTCCGAGCTTCAGCCTGTGGCAGAGAATTCAAAGGTAGGGCTGGGGAGTTAGGCAACAAGGGTCTGGGTGTGCTGGTCAGCACTGGGCCCCCATTGGCTAACGGGGTGGAGGAGGTGGAGGTATCTTTGCAATGGGAATTGTCCCTTCTGAGTCCTGGCAGCTGCAGGGGTGAAGCCGAGGATACTGGTGGACTCGGTAGGCTGCCTTCGGATGCACTGCTTGGTGGTACACGAGCTGGCAACAACACCTCCATAAAAGTGCTTTGTAGGCGGTGCCCTGTGGACGGCTTTGCTAACAAGAGGCCGTGGACACTCCTGAAATGCTCAAGCAGGTCCCCTCTGATTACCACATTGAGAGGACAATAGGGGCAAGTGGCAGTAGCAGAGGGGGAAGCTTCAGTAGCAGCAGTGTATGGATGAAGCTGTTTGGAGTCTGGGCCACCTGAGTAAAGTAGAGCAAGAGGCTGGATGGGCTCACTCATGGATCCCGGGCTTAGAGGTGACCTTCTTTCTATTTTCACCCTGATGCTCTCTTCCCCGAGCTTCCCAGCAGTAGCTAATGGGGACTTTATCTTCTGAAGCTGCTGTAGGGCCTTCTGCTGCAGGGGAGCAGCAGGGCAGTAATACTTCTTATGTGCAAGGTAGCTTTCCAAACTGTTGAAGCTAATCCGGCAGGCGGTACATTCGTGGTAGTCTGTTAGAGGCACCACCGCAGCAGCTTGAGATGGCAATGGTGCTTCAACCAGTAGACGGGGTTTCTTACTCAGGTCGATGGGGCCATCGGCAGCATCTGGACTGGAACTGGGGGAGGGCACAGCAGGTGCCGGTATCAAGCCTGGCATGAGTGGCAGAGCCTCTACTCTTCCCAGCGTGTGTGATGGAGGAGGTGTTATCTCTGCTGGAGTTACTCCATGGATTTCGTAGAGCTTGCGGCGCTTTCGTGTTCGTGGCATCGGCTGGGGAGGATATGGCGGCCCAGGCTTGCTGATCCCAGCTCGGCGCAGGGGAGGATCGTGCCGAGATGCGCAGTAGTAACGTTTGTGCACCATATAAGTCTCGTGGCGGCTAAAGCGGATATTGCAGGCCTCACACCGAGTGCGTGTTGGGTCCTCATCTGGCTCATCCAATGAGCTGGGGCTCTGGCTGCCCTCACTCATATGTCCACTCCCAATTCCTTCCCCTTCCAAGCCTGCACCGTCCTCCAACTTGATCTCTACTGTTGGGGCACTGCCCTCTCCTCCGGCCTCCACTTTGGGCTGGAGTGTGACCTGACCATCAACGGCAGGCAGTGTGGAACCTCCAGATGTCACCGCTGATCGCACTGACACCATCTTCAACTTGCGGGCACTATTGGGGCTCTCATCAGACACGTGTCGCCCGGAGCAGTATAGCCTCTTGTGCACATAATAGTTATTGATATTATTGTAGGTGATATCACACTCAAAGCATGTAGCACCTTTGGGAGCAGGAACCCCCGAAAACCCAGCTGGGGAAACAGCCTGCCCCTGTTTCAGTCGGCTGTGTACCAGCTCAGACATCTTGGCAAGGATCTCGGAAGCCTGTGGGACTATGGCTGTAGCCTCATGCCCAAAGACGTAGTGTGGAATAAGCACCGTCCCCCCACCTGGCGCCACTCCAGGCTCGTTAGGGACAGGGCTGGAGCCGGGTGTAGGACTGGAGATTTCAGTCTTCACTTTCACCGCTGGTGATGGCACCAATGCAGCTCCATCACCCGTCTCACAGCGAGTACTTTCCGACTCGCTGATGCTGCGTTCTGCTTCCGGTTCCTCTTTGATTTTAAGTGTCAGTGGGAGTTCCTCACTACTGGAGGAGGGAGAGGGTGAGGTGGGTGACTTGGCATCTCCATTTTTCAAGGCATCCGGCACCTGCTCCTTCAGACTGTCAGACGGGGTAGTTGCAGAGTGAGGAGCCAGTTGCTCTGGAGCCGTCGCATGTAGAAGTGCATGTTGCTGGAGGCTGGGGAGGTCGTCCGCCAGGAACCCACACAAGCCACATTTCAGTAGGCTGGAGGAAGTCATCTGGCTCACAGCTAAAGGAAGAGGCGAGAGAAAAGGGGAAGCTTAATAAAGATGGCAAAGTCGCCTTACTGCTGAACTGAGGAACGCTCAGCACAGCTACAGTACAAGACATCAAACCACGAGGACATCCCAACACTATTCTCTTATCTACCCTTCTACATACAACAGCTGCTGTATCTTTCTGTTAGCCGGTGGGAAGAGATGTACCTGAGTTTGCTGGCTTGACCGCAGGTAGTGCTTTCCCAACAGGGTACACGTCGACCTTTGATCCTGGCTGGCAAATCATATGATTGGTCACCAGGTGGCTGTACAGAATGTCTCTGGTGGTAGAGATGAACCCACAGCCGTGACAAACACCTGCCGCAAAGGAAATTATAGGTATTTCTATGCAGTCTTATTTATTCATTTATAGCCAGCATTCTCATACATACAACCATCATACTTTGCAATGAAGCTGCTCAATGCTCAACTGTCAAAACATTTCCCAAGGATAATACATTTGCATCCAATACATGGATAACAGCAAATTGCAATATTCTCATATATCATGATAAAAGGGCTCCTTTGTGATTAACTTCCCCCCTATACCCAACATTAGGGGTCCTCTGCATAAGACACTTTCTTATCACATAAGAGTAGGGAGCATTCATTATATTCACACATATAACTGCTTAGCAAGTACAGTACCAACAACTGGGATATATCTCCATACCAAGAATGACATCTTTATGATAAAGGCAGGGGATGCATTACTGAATTTAGGATTATAACGCATCTTTGTACCCGTTTGTATTTGTGCGTCTGATTACTATGCTGCAGCGGTGCACATGAACGCACGGACAAGCTACGACTGCACCCTCCTCGACCTCAACATTCCAAGGGGTTTGGAAAGGACCTGTGGTCCCGGGTGGCTGAGATGTTGTGGACCTTGGCCAACCGCAAGACTAGCAATGCATAGCAAGAAGGAGAGCCCACCATAAGATAAGTGTGCTGCAACGGCTAGCATAGTGCAGCTACATATAAATATATAATAGGGGCGGGATAACGGGGAACGTTATTTACCATTTAGTGTGTCCGTGTGCACTTTAAGATGCCGCTCGCAGTTGGCTTTGGTAGTGAAGGCAGACAGACAGATCAGGCACACAAAAGGTCTCTCGCCTGGAGAAGATAAGAGGCTTTGTTATTTAGTCTGTCCCAGAAGATCTCAGCAGCACCCTCTTATCACAAAAGAAATACTAGCCACATATACTAATAGAGAATGTGCCGAGTTAGGATTACGATAGGAAGAGAATGTCCCGTGATGGGACACGGAGGGAATGGATCGGACTATTCTGGAAGCATGGAGAGTAGCAGATTTATTTTTTTTAAACTCCTAAAAGTGGCATTCTCCTTTGGTCGGATTCTTTGTGTTTTTTAGATTTTGATCAAGGATATTTTATCTGGAGTGGCAGAGGAGCTTGCAACTGCATTTGGCACTGGCTTCGTGGTATGCACCAGGCCGTTGAAAATAGAGGCAAGGTGAGCTTAGTTTGTGATTAAGGAGACCACCATACTCCCCCAGGTAGTCACCTTTATTAAAACCTATAATTCAAATAGAAACTGTTTGGGCCGGGTGGGGGATTGCACTTTTATTCTATGCTTCTATTCTGCTGCACATGTACCTTGTCAGCTCCTGTGGACAGGACCAACCTTTTCCTGGCAGTGATGGTGTAAAGTGAACATATGCTGCAATCTACTCACCGCTGTGACTCCGCATGTGAATCTCCAGGGAGCTGGCACTGGGACAGCTCTTTTTGCACTGGGGGAATGGGCAGATTCGCTCATTGGGGTACGACTCCTTGGGCTTCTCTTCCATGGAAGGGGAGGTTGAGCTTTGCCGGCTGGCACAGTAATACATGAGATGAGCCTGCAGGTTCCTCTCGCTCCGGTACCAGATGCCACAGTCTTTGCAGGGGAAGACATCCTCTGCAATAAAGAGGAATAAGACTCGTCAGGAAAGACCAAGGGATCTCCATGTCCACACCTAGAGAGAAAGGAAGAAGAAGGAAGGAAACTCCAAATATGTCAAGGGTATCAGGAAGGTTCCTCACGGAAGCATTTATAAGAAGAATGCTTTAGCAACAGGTCATGTTCTGTAGCTGGAGGCTCAGCACTATGAGAAGTAAATAATGTAGGGATTGTTTGGAAAGGTCACCCTGCAAAATCAATGCAAGGAAGATAATATCCTGAAGATATCCTAAAATGACTGGGATAAGCACACAAGTTTTGTAGCCGGTCATCAAATGGGGTTTAAACGGTCTAGGAAACTAGGTCTGAATTTCTCCCTAATATACATATACTTTTCTATTAAAATTAACGTTTAATGGTGGTGGACAAGATGTTACATGTCCTCCGTGCTTCGTACTCTGCTGTAGGCATAATACTGGGGCATGGGCCCACACGGGTTTTATTACTGGCCCAATAAAACTGCAGACAATCATCCAAAATGTTTGGTGTGGTCTCTTTACGGATTAGGACATGGGAAGAGACGGGGCTACTGGTTAAATTCCCAACATGGTTGTATACTGGGCATTACAACGGGGGGGGGGGGGAAAGAAGGACTCGCTTTGGTCGCCCAACATGTACAAATTATATTATTGTAGCGACTGCCTTCTAAAAGTAACCCCAACATCTCGGTGTGTAGTTGCCCCTCTGGTGCGACTTACTGTTCACAACAGCGGTGGCGAGTATGGCAGCCATGCCGGCCTGCTGGGGGAGCAGCTGGAACTCGGCAAGAGCAGGGACACCATGCGTCGTCTCCACTGGCTCTTCCTTCACTCCGTAGTTGGGGATAGCCTGGGGCTCTGCCATTAGGAAGGCATGGATGAGCTCCCCTTGGTCTACAGCCTGCGATGTTCTGCACCAGATCTGGTCTCCTGAAGCAGAAGTTGTATAACAAGTTATGGAAAAGGAATGTAATGCATGGAAAGGCTCAATCACTCCCTTCAGATGCTTGGCGGCAGGCGGCCGTTCCCCCTTCTCTTACCGTGCACCCCAAAACTGGAACAACCTACCGGAGACTCTCACATCCACCACCAGTTTAAGTTCTTTCAAATCTAAGGCTGTCTCACATTTTAATCTGGTCTGCAACTGTTTCATACGCCCATAATATATATTATCTTCAACTGTGCATCCAATGTCTTTATATAATGTATACCCTGCTCACTTATGTAACTGTATTTGTAACCATGTATTATTTGTCTTAACTCTGTGCCCAGGACATACTTGAAAACAAGAGGTAACTCTCAATGTATTACTTCCTGGTAACATATATTATAAATAAATAAATAAGTAAACATCACAGAGTGCACACTACCCCTGCAAGCTCAGAACCCAACCTACACCACTATATACATGTCAAAAGGTGTGCAACTGGGATGGGGTCTAAAAATGGGCACATTTTCTTGCGCGGATTTGGATCTGCAGCAGATCGGCCGGTTCTTTTGGTCCACAAATTTCAGCGGATCAAATTCAAAACGGGCGATTCCCGTTTTGCGGATTTTTTATTCTTACCAATAAACTCCGCGGATTCCGCCGCCCGTTGGTGGATCCTTAAGAAACCGCCAGCGAGTTGCTGAATTCGCGGAGTGGATTCTACAAACCCGTCCTCGGATTGTATCCAATGGGGGATTTTGATGAATCCGCACAGATTAAAACCGATGACATCCGTCCGCGGATTTTACACCACAAAACGGATTTTGGTGGGAAAAAACGTGAGGAAATCTGGGGAAACAGATTTGGGCACTTTCGCCCGTCTCTAATTGTGACCGTACGTATACAACAAAAAGACACAAAGCCTCAGTGCTACATCCAATATGAGAAAAGATATAGTTACATACTAAGTGTTCTTCTTCTCACAAATAAGGGTCAGAGAGTTAAATTCTTTGGTCAAGGCCTTATAAGCTTGTAACCACATCAAGATATATCCCCCCTTTCTACAGGCCCTGATTCTACCTGTAAACGTTCCCTTCACTTCTATGTTGGAGGCAGAAATGTCTCAATAGACAGGTCACACACAGGCACATCACAAGGGAGGGGTGCTCCCAAACCTCCAATCAATGCTTACCAATTGCCATTACAACCACACACAACCCCTGCAAGCTCACACTTATGAGAAGAAAACCCATAGTATTGCACTATATAATTAGTGATATTGGATGCAGCGCTGAGGCTTCTTGTCTTATTATATACACGAGGACACAATCCCAGCAAGCTCAGAACCCAAACCCACCACACCATGTAACCGTGTGACAATCAAAGCCCTGCAAGCTCCGAACCCAAGCCCACCACACCATGTAACCGTGTGACAATCACAGCCCTGCAAGCTCCGAACCCAAACCCACCACACCATGTAGACGTGTGACAATCACAGTCCCTGCAAGCTCAGAACCCAAACCCACCAAACCTTGTAGGCGTGTGACAATCACAGTCCCTGCAAGCTCAGAACCCAAACCCACCACACCATGTAGACGTGTGACAATCACAGTCCTTGCAAGCTCAGAACCCAAACCCACCAAACCTTGTAGGCGTGTGACAATCACAGTCCCAGCAAGCTCAGAACCCAAACCCACCACACCATGTAACCGTGTGACAATCACAGTCCCTGCAAGCTCAGAACCCAAGCCCACCACACCATGTAGAAGTGTGAAAATCACAGTCCCAGCAAGCTCAGAACCCAAACCCACCACACCATGTAGACGTGTGACAATCAGTCCCAGCAAGCTCAGAACCCAAACCCACCACACCATGTAACCGTGTGACAATCACAGTCCCTGCAACCTCAGAACCCAAACCCACCACACCATGTAACCGTGTGACAATCACAGTCCCTGCAACCTCAGAACCCAAACCCACCACACCATGTAACCGTGTGACAATCACAGTCCCTGCAAGCTCAGAACCCAAAGCCACCACACCATGTAACCGTGTGACAATCACAGTCCCAGCAAGCTCAGAACCCAAAGCCACCACACCATGTAACCGTGTGACAATCACAGTCCCTGCAAGCTCAGAACCCAAAGCCACCACACCATGTAACCGTGTGACAATCACAGTCCCTGCAAGCTCAGGATCCAAACCCACCACACCATGTAACCGTGTGACAATCACAGTCCCAGCAAGCTCAGAACCCAAACCCACCACACCATGTAACCGTGTGACAATCACAGTCCCAGCAAGCTCAGAACCCAAGCCCACCACACCATGTAACCATGTGACAATCACGGTCCCAGCAAGCTCAGAACCCAAACCCACTACACCATGTAACCGTGTGACAATCACAGTCCCTGCAAGCTCAGAACCCAAACCCACCACACCATGTAACCGTGTGACAATCACAGTCCCTGCAAGCTCAGAACCCAAACCCACCACACCATGTAACCGTGTGACAATCACAGTCCCAACAAGCTCAGAACCCAAACCCATCACACCATGTAACCGTGTGACAAATCACAGTCCCAGCAAGCTCAGAACCCAAACCCACCACACCATGTAGACGTGTGACAATCACAGTCCCAGCAAGCTCAGAATCCAAGCCCACCACACCATGTAGACATGTGACAATCACAGTCCCTGCAAGCTCAGAACCCAACTCCACCACACCATGTAGACGTGTGACAATCACAGTCCCAGCAAGCTCAGAACCCAAACCCACCACACCATGTAACCGTGTGACAATCACAGTCCCAACAAGCTCAGAACCTAAACCCACCACACCATGTAACCGTGTGACAAATCACAGTCCCAGCAAGCTCAGAACCCAAACCCACCACACCATGTAGACATGTGACAATCACAGTCCCTGCAAGCTCAGAACCCAACCCCACCACACCATGTAGTTGTGTGACAATCACAGTCCCAGCAAGCTCAGAACCCAAACCCACCACACCATGTAGACATGTGACAATCACAGTCCCAGCAAGCTCAGAACCCAAACCCACCGCATCATGTAACCGTGTGACAATCACAGTCCCTGCAAGCTCAGAACCAAAACCCATCACACCATGTAACCGTGTGACAATCACAGTCCCAACAAGCTCAGAACCCAAACCCACCACACCATGTAGACATGTGACAATCACAGTCCCTGCAAGCTCAGAACCTAAACCCACCACACCATGTAGGCGTGTGACAATCACAGTCCCAGCAAGCTCAGAACCCAAACCCACCACACCATGTAGACGTGTGACAATCACAGTCACAACAAGCTCAGAACCCAAACCCACCACACCATGTAACCATGTGACAATCACAGTCCCTGCAAGCTCAGAACCCAAACCCACCACACCATGTAACCGTGTGACAATCACAGTCCCATCAAGCTCAGAACCCAAACCCACCACACCATGTAACCGTGTGACAATCACACTCCCAACAAGCTCAGAACCCAAACCCACCACATCATGTAACCGTGTGACAATCACAGTCCCAGCAAGCTCAGAACCCAAGCCCACCACACCATGTAACCGTGTGACAATCACGGTCCCAGCAAGCTCAGAACCCAAACCCACCACACCATGTAACCGTGTGACAATCACAGTCACAGCAAGCTCAGAACCCAAACCCACCACACCATGTAACCGTGTGACAATCACAGTCCCAGCAAGCTCAGAACCAAAACCCACCACACCATGTAACCGTGTGAAAATCACAGTCCCAGCAAGCTCAGAACCCAAACCCACCACACCATGTAGGCGTGTGACAATCACAGTCCCACAAAGCTCAGAACCCAAACCCACCACACCATGTAACCGTGTGACAATCACAGTCCCTGCAAGCTCAGAACCCAAACCCACCACACCATGTAGGCGTGTGACAATCACAGTCCCAGCAAGCTCAGAACCCAAACCCACCACACCATGTAACCGTGTGACAAATCACAGTTCCAGCAAGCTCCGAACCCAAACCCACCACACCATGTAACCGTGTGACAATCACAGTCCCAGCAAGCTCAGAACCCAAACCCACCACACCATGTAACCGTGTGACAATCACAGTCCCAGCAAGCTCAGAACCCAAACCCACCACACCATGTAGACATGTGACAATCACAGTCCCAGCAAGCTCAGAACCCAAACCCACCACACCATGTAACCGTGTGACAATCACAGGCCCTGCAAGCTCAGAACCCAAACCCACCACACCATGTAACCGTGTGACAATCACAGTCCCAGCAAGCTCAGAACCCAAACCCACCACACCATGTAACCGTGTGACAATCACAGTCCCTGCAAGCTCAGAACCCAAACCCACCACACCATGTAACCGTGTGACAATCACAGTACCAGTAGCACTTTTTTTTGACACAAATATATATGGTGTGGTGTGTTTGGGTTCTGCGCTTGCAGGGACTGTGTGTGCTTGTAAATGTTCATTGGTAACCTTTGTTTGGGGGGGGGGGGGGACACCCCTCCTCCCTGCTTTTAAGCTCACCCATCCTACCTTTTATACAGCAGGTATTGTGATGCACCTGTGAGCAACCTGTCTATTGAGACATTTCTCCCTCCATTAGAGAGGTGAAGAGAATGTTTGTAGAGTGTTAGGACTTGCAAAAGGGGGGGGGGGGGGATTATAATGCTTTGGCCAAATAATTGAACTAAGTGACCATCACTTATAACAGACCCAATGCGAGGCTCACAGCTCACCTTATCTGTATATAACAACAAATCTCCCGCCTTAAACCTTTCTCACTGACTGCCCCACACCTCTGGAATGCCTTTCCCCTCAGTACCCGACTAGCACCCTCTCTATCCACCTTTAAGACCCACCTTAAGACACACTTGCTTAAAGAAGCATATGAATAGCACTGTGAATATTCTGAACACGATACATAAAGCTTGGCCCCCTGCAGACGCACTTACCAGAACTCCCTCCTACTGTCTCTGTACGTTCTCCCTACCTACCAATTAGACTGTAAGCTCCTCGGGGCAGGGACTCCTCTTCCTTAATGTTATGTTTATGTCTAAAGCACTTATTCCCATGATCTGTTATTTATATTATCTGTTATTTATTTGATTACCACGTGTATTACTACTGTGAAGCGCTATGTACATTAATGGCGCTATATAAATAGACATACAATACAACACAACAAGGACAGACCCAGTGCGAGGCTCACAGCTCACCTTCTCTGTATATAACAATAAGGAAGGAGCCAAGGCGAGGCTCACAGCTCACCTTATCTGTATATAACAACAAGGACAGACCCAGTGCGAGGCTCACAGCTCACCTTCTCTTTATATAACAACAAGGAGAGACCCAATGCGAGGCTCACAGCTCACCTTCTCTGTATATAACAACAAGGACAGACCCAGTGCGAGGCTCACATCTCACCTTCTCTGTATATAACAACAAGGACAGACCCAGTGCAAGGCTCACAGCTCACCTTCTCTGTATATAACAACAAGGACAGACCCAGTGCGAGGCTCACAGCTCACCTTCTCTGTATATAACAACAAGGACAGACCCAGTGCGAGGCTCACAGCTCACCTTCTCTGTATATAACAACAAGGACAGACCCAGTGCGAGGCCCACAGCTCACCTTCTCTGTATATAACAACAAGGAAGGAGCCAAGGCGAGGCTCACAGCTCACCTTATCTGTATATAACAACAAGGACAGACCCAGTGCGAGGCTCACAGCTCACCTTCTCTTTATATAACAACAAGGAGAGACCCAATGCGAGGCTCACAGCTCACCTTCTCTGTATATAACAACAAGGACAGACCCAGTGCGAGGCTCACATCTCACCTTCTCTGTATATAACAACAAGGACAGACCCAGTGCGAGGCTCACAGCTCACCTTCTCTGTGTATAACAACAAGGACAGACAGTGCGAGGCTCACAGCTCACCTTCTCTGTATATAACACGGACAGACAGTGCGAGGCTCACAGCTCACCTTCTCTGTATATAACAACACGGACAGACAGTGCGAGGCTCACAGCTCACCTTCTCTGTATATAACAACACGGACAGATAGTGCGAAGCTCACAGCTCACCTTCTCTGTATATAACACGGACAGACAGTGCGAAGCTCACAGCTCACCTTCTCTGTATATAACAACACGGACAGACAGTGCAAAGCTCACAGCCCGGGGTCCTGACATGTGTAGCTACGCCCCTGCACACCGCTCACCTTCTCTGTATATAACACGGACAGACAGTGCGAGGCTCACAGCTCACCTTCTCTGTATATAACAACACGGACAGCCCGTGGTCCGGACATGTGTAGCTACGCCCCTGCACACCGCTCACCTTCTCTGTATATAACACGGACAGACAGTGCGAGGCTCACAGCTCACCTTCTCTGTATATAACAACACGGACAGACCGGGGTCCGGACATGTGTAGCTACGCCCCTGCACACCGCTCACCTTCTCTGTATATAACACGGACAGACAGTGCGAGGCTCACAGCTCACCTTCTCTGTATATAACAACACGGACAGCCCGTGGTCCGGACATGTGTAGCTACGCCCCTGCACACCGCTCACCTTCTCTGTATATAACACGGACAGACAGTGCGAGGCTCACAGCTCACCTTCTCTGTATATAACAACACGGACAGACCGGGGTCCGGACATGTGTAGCTACGCCCCTGCAAACCGCTCACCTTTTCTGTATATAACAGCGTTGGCTTCTGCTTCGCTCGAGACGAGAACGAGGTGCTTCAGCCAGCATTCATCTTCCACGTCCAGGGGGGCAGCCGGGCCCTGCGAACAGAGGAGAGACTGACGAGTTTATATAGAGCTTTAGACCAGGGGGGCTCAACTCCAGGCCTCAAGCCACCCCCAACAGGTCAGGTTTTCAGGATATCCTCACTTCAGCACAGGTGGCTCAATCAGAGGCTCAGTCGAATATTGAGCCACCTGTGCTGAAGCAGGGATATCCTGAAAACCTCACCTGTTGGGGGGAGGTGCATGAGGACTGGAGTTGCTTTAGACCACCTACAATCACAACCATTGTGTACTTTTAGTTGGATGTGTTGTACAGGCATACCCCGCTTTAAGTACACTCGCGAGTAAGTACATATCGCCCAATAGGCAAACGGTAGCTCGCGCATGCGCCTGTCATCACGTCCTGAACAGCAATACCGGCTCCCTACCTGTACCGAAGCTGTGCGCAAGCAGGGAGACTATAGAGCCTGTTACACATGTGTTATATACATCAGTTATGCACGTATATACCAATTGCAGTACAGTACATGCATCGATAAGTGGGAAAAGGTAGTGCTTCACTTTAAGTACATTTTCGCTTTACATACATGCTCCGGTCCCATTGCGTACGTTAATGCGGGGTATGCCTGTATAATGCGACGTGTTTTGTGTCTTCAACACAGTTCTAATGAGCATGTATTACACAGTAACAGCACACTGTAACGTGCACAGCATGAACACATCTTATGTTACATTGCGATGCTCCGGGGGGCCTCGGATTCGCATTCTTTTGCAATCAGGCCCCATTGGAGAACTAGTTGAACAGCTCCAGGAAGGGTCTGAGAGGTGAGCGTCTGTATATGGGGGCACTTCTGTAACCTGCCACAGGGTGGCTCCCTTCTCCAACCCAACGCAAATTCCAGCCCCGGAAAGTAGCGTTTGTGACACTTTCATCTATTCTAAACAGTGATGTACCAAGTACCCGGAAATTACCCGGTACCCAGGGGGCTGGGACCGGCGGCGGGTAGGAACCGGCACCGGATAATTTCAGGGCAGCTGAAAATAGTTCAGCACGTACCTGCAGCCGGCGACGCAAGGGGAGGAGGACCGCGGCGACATCTGGGAGCAGCAGCGGACGTCCTGGTGGCGGTGGCACCAGCCGAAGTCCTTGTTGAGCAGGCGGGAGCAGCAGGTACAGAGCAAACAGCTGGTGCCTGTGGGAGCCGGGGCGTTCCTATTGGAGAGCCGGGGAGGAGCCGGCAATAGGAACACTCCGGCTCCGGTCACATGGTTCCCCGGCACAGCTGTTTGCTCTGTACCTGCTGCTCCCGTCTGCTCAACAAGGGCTTCGGCAGGTGCCACCGCCACCAGGACGTCCGCTGCTGCTCCCAGATGTCGCCGCGGCCCATCTCACCCTACGCAGTTGCCTTTCCTCACCCTGCACGTAAGTGCCTTCCGGGTAACCGGTTACGCGTCCGGGTAAAACGATTCATTTTGCCCGGGTACCCGTTTTTAGAAAAATATAGGACCCGGTACAACCCTAATTTTAAAGGATCAGATGTTATTCTGTGAAATGTCACGGTGCTGCACCTTATGTGAGCCTCATAAGGCCGTGATTATACCCACAAAGGCGCGCGGCGTTGTGTGTAGCGGCGCAGCACCAAAACAAGTTTCAGAAATCCAATTAAACTGCTCACACCGCTGGCGCCGTACTGCAAAGCGGACGGCTGGGGAAGAGACCTTGTCATTTGTTTTCTTTCTTGCGACGGCCGCGTCACGCGAGCGGTTCAGCCAATGAGGGCAAACCGCTCACGGCCATTCCTCCACCATGCCTCCTCTGCTCTCCCTCCACGGTATAACCAAGATGCTGCAGGGCGGCAGCGCTGGGTGACGTCACAGAATAGCGCCGCCGCCCTGCAGCTCTTGGTATAATCTCAGCCTAAGACACCGACAGTGATCTCCTAACTGTGAGCGGGACCAGCAGAACCGAACTGTCCACTGAAAATCTGTGAGCTCACGGGACGGTGGGACTTCCAGCAACTGGGGCTCCTCTGTACCAACCTAAGTATTTGCAGACCCATAATATTCCCCAATCTTTTCCAGGACCCCCCTGCTGCAAAGTGTTTCCCCGGCTTCTCACATGTTCACAGACAATGACAGGAGCCCGGCAGAGAGACCATCAGAGGGTACGGGACACGGAGACATTGGGCAACATGTAGGAGAGAAACCTCCTCAATGCCTCGGACCATGAACCATTTTCTGGCCTCCAATAAATGAAGGTTAATATTTGGGGTGAAATATCTGGTCGTTTGGGCCTGTCCAGGTACTGCACCTATATGCTCTCTCTCCAAGTCCATTTTCTGCTTTCCTTCGTGTATTAAACTATGTCCCATAGTAGATAAGGTTGAAAAAAAGACATATGTCCATCGAGTTCCACCTACTGTATTTTATATATATATATATATATATATATATATATATGGCACTAGCTGAGAGACCCGGCGTTGCCTGGGATTACAATTTTGCGCTCCCTCCTCTCTCCACTCCCCCTGTCTCTTTCTCCGCTCCCCCCCCCCACTACACAGCTCCAGTCTCCCACCCCCCCCCCCCGCGCAAATCCGTTCTCGCGCCCCCCCCTGCGCAGCTCTGGTCCCCCCCCTGCACAGCTCTGAAACACACACACAGGGTCACACACACCCCCCCCACCCCCCTACACCCATCTCCCTCCCCACGCGGGCAAGCAAGGGAGCATGGGGAAGGGGACCAGAGGGAAGGGGAGGAGCAGCCAGGCGGGACGGGTCACAGGACCGGCGCGTCACCCGCTCGCAGGGGAAGCTGGGGGATGTAGTCCGGCGGCGGCACCGTGATTGCGCACCACCACCCCACCCCCCCGCGCCCATCTCCCTCCCTAGGTAACGGGAGCATTGTGCGCACGCGCAATGAGCTGACGATGAGGGGGAGTGATGGAGGGGGGACGGGGGGGAGGTGAGCTGCGGGTAAGGGGGGGTGATGGGGGGAGCCGGCGGTGAGGTGAGCTGGGGGGGTGATGGGTGAGGGGGTGATGGGGGGGGGGGGGCGGCGGTCCGGGCCGCTGGGTGCATGTGTGTGGAAGTTGGGTGAGGCCGAGGGGGAAGGTGAGCTGCGTGTGAGAAGGAGAAGAGAGTGGCAGTTGGGTGACGTCATAGAACCACGCAGGCCAATGAGAGGCGTGCGGGCGGGGCAGGGATACGGACCAATCTGATTGGCCTGAGGCTGAGTGACAGACCCACGGACCAATCAGATTCACCACATCTACCAACAACCCCACAAATTTCAAATTTATATATTAAGATATGTCATAAAGCAGGTCTGGTCAACTCCAGTCCTCAAGGGCCACCAACAGGTCAGGTTTTCATGATATCCCTGCTTCAGCACAGGTGGCTCAATCAGTGATTGAGTCACCTGTGCTGAAGCAGGGATATTCTGAAAATCTGAGGACTGGAGTTGCTCACTCCTGTCATAGTGGAACAAGCCATAGCTGTGCACAGACCCCACAGGTAATTGTGTTAGGCGCCCCTGTGGCAATGTAATGCAGAGACTCCCCTGGCACCAAATAGATGAAAGATGTGTATGCCAGGGTACCCCACTGGGCTCCGCAGGGGAGCCCCATCCCGTACCCCATCCCGTACCCCATCCCGTACTATGGTTATAGAAATCATAGGGCGCTCTGGAACTGAAAGCGATTGTTATATTCCATCAGTTTCTGGAAGCTTTGGGATGGCTCTGAGTGCCCTCCCAATAAGGCAGGGAGAGGGGACCCAACTCCAGTCCTCAAGACACCCCCCCCCCTCCCAACAGGTCCGGTTTTCAGGATATCCCAGCTTCAGCACAGGTGGCTCAATGAGAGCCTCTGATTGAGGCACCTGTGCTGAAGAAGAACCTGATTGAGCCACCTGTGCTGAAGCGGGAATATATCATGAAAACCTGACCTGTTGGGGTGGGGCTTGAGGACTGGAGTCGAGCCCCCCTGAGATACGGCACTCTGGTGGAAAGAAAGCTGAGGAAACCTTCCAAACAATAATAATGATTTTTCTTGTATAGCGCTGACTGTGAACGCAGCATAGAGTTTTTGCACGCAGAGGCGCCTGCCCCACAAAGCTTACAATCTATGATGTCGGTGCCTGAGGCACAGGGAGATAAAGTGACATGCCCACGGTCACATGACACCAGGATTTTAACCAGGCTCCCTGCTCCACACTCCTGAGTCACCCAGCCGTTTCTTCAGCCAAATAACATAGTAAAATCACAACATGAATACACTTAAAATATGTAACCCCCCCAAAGTTATGCCCCCTCCCTCGAGGCCAGAGTCCTGTGCTGCGCCCTCCCGATTCGCGCTGAATAACACAACAGTCGGTGCAGGACGGATCCTGCCTTCCTGCGCCTGTGATGAATATTCATGAGCGCAGAGAAAGAGAAATTAATCTGCCTGATCCGGTGATGGCTGCGTCAGTAACGATATGAAATCTAATTATTCCTTCCCATATTTCTAAGACCCTCAAACTGAGAGTGATGGCGCTCGTCAGTTTCCGGCTTATCGCCGCGACGGGCCGCGTGTTTCCAGCGCGATAAAGAGACGGGGCTGCTGATGGTGCAGAAAACGTTCCTCGTTTTCAGAACAAAGAGCTGGCCGTCTCTCGCTGCGCTGTTTAGAGAGCAGTGGTACTGCGGGCCATTTCGGGAGAGACTACTACTGCAAAACAAAAATGTTGCCAAGCTTTTGGCGAGTCGTTTTAATAATGTGTATTTTAAATTTACAGACATGTCAACCCCCATTCTCCCCCTTCCCCACTCCAACCCCCATTCTCCCCCTTCCCCCCTCCAACTCCTATTCTCCCCCTTCCCCCCTCCAACTCCCATTCTCCCCCTTCCCCCCTCTGACCCCCATTCTCCCCCCCCCCTCTCACCCTCCCAACTCCTTGATAAATCTTTTTTTTTTATCCGCTTTCTGATTCCGTTTTGTATTAAAATTGCAGCCGGGAAATAGATAAATGATAGCAGGAAAAAAATTAAATTACGATTGCCCCCTCAGGCAGCAACGGGGTTAAAAGCCATGTTATTTGCCAACGAAATAAATGAGTGTTCCAGTATAAGTGTGCGAGTGTTCCAGTATAAGTGTGCCAGCGTTCCAGTACAAGTGTAGCGTTCCAGTACAAGTGTGCCAGCGTTCAAGTACAAGTGTGCGAGCGTTCCAGTACAAGTGTGCGAGCGTTCCAGTACAAGTGTGCGAGCGTTCCAGTACAAGTGTGCGAGCGTTCCAGTACAAGTGTGCGAGTGTTCCAATATAAGTGTCCGCGTGTTCCAGTATAAGTGTGCGCGTGTTCCAGTATAAGTGTCCGCGTGTTCCAGTATAAGTGCGCGAGTGTTCCGGTATAAGTGTGCGCGTGTTCCTGTACAAGTGTACTCGTGTTCCAGTATGTGTGCGAGTGTTCCAGTATAAGTGTGTGCGTGTCCCAGTATAAGTGTGCCAGTGTTCCAATATAAGTGTCCGAGTGCCCCAGTATGTGTGCGAGTATAAGTGTGTGAATGTGCCAGTATAAGTGTCCGTGAGTCTCAGTATAATTGTGCCAGTATAAGTGTGCGAGTGTGCCAATATACGTGTGCGAGTGTGCCAGTATAAGTGTTTGCGAGTGTGCCAGTATAAGTGTGCGAGTGTGCCAGTATACGTGTGCGAGTGTGCCAGTATAAGTGTGCGAGTGTGCCAGCATAAGTGTGCGAGTGTGCCAGTATAAGTGTGCGTGGACGTGTCGGCACAGTATGTGTGTCGCTGCATCTTTAAATGCTCCTTCTCAATGTCTATGAGAAGATGTGTTGTTTTCTCCTTGAACAAAGAGGTCAGTGTCTCCGTCCTGAACTCTGCCTGATAACCATCGGAAACTCTATCTATACCGCATCCGCTGCTCCGGCTTATCGTGGGGACAGGGGGGCTCTTAACGCTGGCTCGCAGAGCAACAAGGCGCAGGACACAGGGTGTATGGTGCAAAGTGAGGGCAATGCGCAGTCAGCTCCGTTCACTTGAAAGAGACACAAATAAGTTATGGTGAGGAGGATAAAAAAAGATTATAGGGGACCATGTTAAAATGGATGAGAAGTAAAGAGTGACACACTGTGCTCATTTACATGTCATTACCCAGAATCCCTGGCTGCAGTGGAAGCGCTGTATACTAAGAGATAATGGGGAAAGCCCGGGTTGCAGACCTGTCTGAGACAAGGCAAGATGATTGCCCCACTTCGCACGATATTGTAGAAGGGGCTTTTCAGCGTCTTGAAGATCGTTCTGCATATCAACTACTAAAAGTTTGAGGCGACGTTCCCCACATCCCGTTCACATGTATAGGAAAGCCGGGGGTCTCCGGAGCTGAACCCGCGTTCATTTCAGCTCCGCGGACCCCCTGGTTCCCAAGATGCTTCCCAGGGGAGACTGCCGCTGGTATGGTCCCGCCCGGGGGAAACAAAATGGAGGTTGAAATCTCCTACGTCACGTGGGCCAACAGGAAGCACCGACACTGTGCCTTCCGTTAATCCGCGTGACGCGGGGCTTTAAATCTCCGGGAATTACCAACGGCACATTCTCCGATACGCGTATCCGGAAGCAGGGGCCCCCGGAGATGAAATTGACGCAGTTCAGCCCTGGAGACCCCCTAATTCCTATACATTCCCATGTTGCTTTAATATGGCATATGGATTTTCTCAGCATCATTATACATTTCAGCATGTTCATTATCACCCCCTATGAATATAGAACAGGGGTAGCCAATTGCAGTCCTCAAAGGCCACTAACTGGAAAGGTATTAGGGATCTCCCTGCTTCAGCACAGGTGGCTCAATCAGTGGCTCAGTCTTTGATTGAGCCACCTGTGCTGAAGCAGGGATATCCACAATACCTGACCTGTTGGTGACCCTTCAGGACTGGAGTTGCCCACCCCTGTTCTATCCCCAATACCGTCATAATGACTGAGCCACTGATTGAGCCACCTGTGCTGAAGCAGGGATATCCCTAATACCTGGCCAGTTGGTAGCCCTTGAGGACAGGAGTTGGGCTGGGTTAAACCTTTCCCAGAGGTCCCACATTTTTGGACGAGCAATAGAGAAAGCACTCAGCCACTCAACATACGGGCACGGTCGGACTTGCCGTGTGGCTGCCAGCAATCCCGTGGCCGCGCTGAATGTGGCCTGGGGCATTAACGCTGTGGGAGGTCCCAGTGGTCGCGACAGCCACCTCCCCCAGCGCCACGGTGTTCCATCGTGTAACTCCTACAGTATAATGTTAGTATCTTGTTCCCCTGAGCATGTCCTGTGTTAAATCCATGATCTCTAGCATCTGAGTTTAATCTTTAGACTGCACTGGGCCCTGGGGAGAGCTCCATTTTAACCTCACGGACACTTCATATTCCAAACGCTTCTATCTTCTGAACAGAGCATCAGATTTCCTAAATAAAAACAGCCTGGGAAAGAGCAAGATATCAGCAACGCAACACAGTGCACAACACATCCACACCAACGCCAAGTTATCCGCCGTCCCAGCCCGAGGGACCAGCCAGGCAGCTGAGGAGGTTTCAAGCCGCCCCGTCCTTAAAGTGATAAAGTGACTATTTTTAAAGGTATTATTATTTTACAATCATATTTCTTCAAAGTAATTTTATTTTTAAATTGAGAAATAAAAAGTAATAAAATTGAGAACTCATTGGGCGCCGCGGGTCCAAAAACTATTTATTGGGTCTACTAACCCTTTCGCTGCCAGAGAGGCCGCACGCCAACCTCGCTGGCAGCGACGGGGTTAAGTGGGCAACATGTGACTCCCCTAGTAGACTGAACTATCTGGCAGAAGGGAGGATGTGCGATATTTAGTGAAAGGGGCGGAAAAAGGAGCATGACAGCTTTTAGTCCAGAGGGAGATAGAGTGAGAGGGATTAAAAAGGATGTTTAATGTGCTAAGTACGAGCCTCTTCCATCCGGCCCCTCCTATGGGGGTTTTCGAGAGATAGCTGGAGGAGAGGGAGGCAGAGATGAACCGCGCTGCAAAGCATCAAGACACCCGATAAGGGCAGGGTGAACGCTCAAGCCCCAACGAAAATATTTAGACAATAAATGAAGTATCGGGAACGCTTCCCACTATCTGCAAGGAATCAATCACTGGGCTGTCTTGTGTCTGGGCTGGTGGCGCCACGAGATCATAATACCCCAAACAGGGGAGATAAGGGGTTAATCAAGGATTTCATTCGGCAGAGATAAAGGGCTCTATCACTAATCATGTACCCAGCCTGCTTCAGCGTAATATTCTGAGCTTTAACCTTAAAGCAGAGGAGATAACGCCCCTGCTCTCCCACCTCTCTCTTCTTTGTATAAGATATGGAAACTCAGACTTTGAAATGTGCATCATTTTGCCCCCTTAGCAAAAAAAATAAAAACCTCGGGCCTTAGCCCGTTTTTGCTCAATCCACTGTCAAGATAGAGCTGGAAATGGAGAGGTGAGACCAAACTGCACACAAAGGGTTAAAGCAGCCGATTTCTATCAGAGCTGGTATATAAATAACAATTATGTATTGCATTAATAAGCAACCTTTTTTTTAGTCTCCCAGGGATTTATAATTATTCATGCTGCCACCTCCAGGGTGAAATATTGCTCGCTCGTCTAACATCAGCTTCCAAAAGGCAAGAAAAATACTACATAATGTATATTATATTAATCACTTTATTTCATATAGCGCTTTTCTCCCAATGGGACTCAAAGCGCGCCACGATTGCAGTATAGCGCGCGGTACGCAGGAATGTTACATGCACAGTCCCTGCCCAGGTGAGCTTACAGTCTATATCGTTGGTGCGTGAGGCACAGGGAGCTAAAGTGACTTGTCCAAGGTCACAAGCAGCTGACAGCGGGAATTGAACCAGGTTCAGCGTCAGCGTCTTTACCCACTGCCCACTGATCCGCTTCTCCAGCCCTTTCATCACCCAGTTACATGTGTACACTCTGAGGAATTGACCAAGATCAGAGAGTCGCCGAGGCCGAGGTTGGACCCATAAACATGTCTACTGAAGACCAGCACTTTAACCAGATTAGACCACACAACATACAGCAGCGGAGTAGCACAACACTTCTGAGAGTAGGGATTCTAAATAAAGCATTGGAGGACTAGAAGTGTAACAGAACTGTAGGGACAAAGGCATTGGGTTTTGTATGGATATACATGGGATGACTCCTGCTTCTTACCATCTCTGTAGGGTCAGGGGAAGATGGGATGCCTTTGAAGTTCCCTCTGTAAGGTCCCCAAGAAAAGCCCGAAGGCAGGTTACTCCGTACACGAACTTGGCCAACGCCATCTGGAGATGCAAACTCCAATTCCAGCTCATCTATGGGGAGAGGAGAAGCAGAGAGTGTAACTGCAGGAACAATGCAGGCCGTGTAGGCCGTGATACATTTATTGAACCATTACAGTTCTTCATAGATAGTGTAACGTATTATATTATCTCACAAGTCTCTTCTTCATCTGAGGGTGGCCAAAGACCTCCTGCTTGAGCGGCAGAGTTCTAATTAGTCCTGTGACATTGTAATGCAAGGTCGCTTGACCAGTGTGCTGGTCACATGGGTCATGTGACTTTTTGGGTAATGAAAATTTGCCATGAAATGGTCATTTTTAGAAATGTTCGCAAAGTATCAAAAAAGGGCTCTAAGCAGGAATTTAAAAAGTTATGAAAAAGGGGTGACGATATGCACCATTTTTCGATGAAACCCTCGCCCCTGTAAAATTGTGCAAAATACACGTGTGCACATCTTTATTGGCTATTGTGCAGGTTGGGAAAGGTCTTTATACTGCGGCTGTGGGTGAAAAAAAAGGTACAATAAAAGGAAATGAGGGATATTTCACCTGAATATAAGAGACAGATTATTGTCAGGTTCAAAAAGTCAGGATGCAAGGATAAAAACAAGGCAATAAAGAATGACACTGCAGTGATACACACGTTACCGCAGTGATACACACGTTACAGCAGTGGTACACACGTTACAGCAGTGATACACACGTTACAGGTGTGGTGCACACGTTACAGCAGTGGTGCACACGTTACAGGAGTGATGCACACGTTACAGCACTGATGCACACTTTACAGCAGTGATGCACACGTTACAGCAGTGATGCACACGTTACACCAGTGATGCACACGTTACAGCAGTGGTACACACGTTACAGCAGTGGTACACACGTTACAGCAGTGATACACACGTTACCGCAGTGATACACACGTTACAGCAGTGGTACACACGTTACAGCAGTGATGCACACGTTACAGGAGTGGTGCACACGTTACAGCAGTGGTGCACACGTTACAGCAGTGATGCACACGTTACAGCACTGATGCACACTTTACAGCAGTGATGCACACGTTACACCAGTGATGCACACGTTACACCAGTGATGCACACGTTACAGCAGTGATACACACGTTACAGCAGTGGTACACACGTTACAGCAGTGGTACACACTTTACAGCAGTGGTGCACACGTTACAGCAGTGGTGCACACTTTACAGCAGTGGTGAACATGTTACAGCAGTGATGCACACGTTACAGCAGTGGTGCACACCTTACAGCAGTGGTGCACACGTGGTGGGCAACATGACATACAGAGGTTGGGGGGAGGGGAATGGTTGGGGGGTAGGAGGGAGGTTGGGGGGTGGGAGGGGAGAGAGGTTGGGGGAGAGGGAAAGTTGGGGTGGGGGAGAGGTGAGGATTGGTGGAGGGGGGGAGAGGGGAGGTTGGTGGGGTGGAGAAGGGAGGTTGGGGCGTAGAGGGGAGGTTGGGGCAGGACAGAGGGGAGGAGAGGTTGGTTGGGGACAGAAGGGTGGTTGGGGGGGCAGAGGGAAGATGGAGGGAGAGATGGGAGGTTGAGGGGAGAGGGGAGGACCAGGGGGACAGATGGGAGGTTGGGGGAGACGGGACAGAGGGGAGGTGGGGGGGATAGAGGGGAGGTAAGGGGGATAGAGGGGAGGTTGGGGGGGGTGAGCCAGTAGGATGGGGAGGAGTGGGGGGAGAGAGGAGGAAGGGGAGGACCGAGGGGGGTGAGAGTGGAGGTTGGGAAGGGAAGAGGTTCGGGGCCACTGGGGAATTCCCTGCAGGCCATTTGTTGCCCACCAGTGTGTTACAGGCAATAGTACATTACCCAAAGAAGCAGTGGTACTGTGATATTCATTTACAGCAGCTCTCTGCATTGTACTACAGAAATATTTCAGCAGTTTGATGGAAAAATAGGGAGGGGGAGACCCTGAGTTTATTATTATAAAGTGCAATTGTAAGTTTGGAAATACAAAATGGTGCTCTGGGTGTGAAAATAAGGAAACGTAGTGGTCCTGTGTGTGCCTGAGCATCGTCACACTGTGACCACTGATACAAATAATACACATATTTAAAGAAATAACCATTTATTGGCTTTTCCTTCAGTCCTAAAGTTCTGGTTTTCATGATGTTTGGGGATATTTAAACATGGCAGCAGATCAACTAGACCTCTTCAAAGAACGTTACCATGGTGATGGCAGCAGTGGCCTTGGGATAAGTATTTAAATTCTAGATGTAAAAGCCGTTAACATGTAAATATCCCCAAGAATGCACGAAGGGGACTTAAAGCATCCGAAGGGCCACAAAATGTGGGCATTGAAAGGGTTAAGAGGTGCATTTTATGTAAGTCTGAGAAAGGCGTTTGACTTCAAAATGGGGATTTTTCTGCCAAAAACATCCCGCACACCCACTTCGGACAATCTAGAATCCCCCCGTGAAGGTCGGTGCTTTCATTCCGGCGGTTTGCAGCATTTAGGAACTTAACTCAGAGTGCTCCGGTTAGCCAAGGGTTAACGTCAGCGCCGTGAGGTCAGGGCACCAATGCCTAGCAGATAAGGCCTCTTAGGCTGACACTTTCCATGTCACAACATCATCTATCTTCCCTGTATCAAACCCCACCAGGGAAAACACACAGCCACTGATAAGGCAACCTTTGCAGGCTGGAAGGACAAACTAACAAACACGGCACAGTAGCAACCCCAGCAGTTACGTTCCCAGGAGCCTGAATCTGTTCTCGGAGGCGGCGCTAAGCGGATCCCGGCTGCAAAAGATGGCTAAAAACATGCGCATGGACTTCAGCTCGGTCTCTCAAACAAGACGCGGTTTAGTGAGACGCTTGTTATAGAACTGGTTTCATTTGTAAGTGTCCAAGCCTCAAACCGCTACTACTAGCATCCTCTCCAACCGTACCTGTGCGGCAGGTACTGAACCGCTTTTTGTGTCCCGCGCCCATTAGGAGCAGGTGTACCTACCCATGTGAGCGGAGGGGGGCTCTGCTGCCACGTTACTTGGAGCCTCACCTAGTATCAGCAACTTGAAGATCAATGACTGATCTGATAAATGATCAGTGCGCTATAGGAAATGTATCACTCCCTCTATATAATGGATATATTAGTGCCGGGAAGGCCAACTCCAGTCCTCAAGGGTCACCAGCAGGTGAGGTTCTCAGGATATCCCTGCTTCAGCACAGGTGGTTCAGCCTATTTTTAGGTGCTCAGTGTTGGAGGGTCTGTACTAATATTACAGTGACAATGCCACAAATGGGACACCCACCCAAGAAGAAGCGATCTTAACCATTTCACGCCAAGAGGGCTCGCAGTCCCTCATTAGATACAAGTACCTGCTAAATAGGTACAGTTGCGTAGAACAGTGATGCCCAACGGCAGTCCTCAAGACCACCTCCCAACAGGTCAGGTTTTAAGGATATCCCAGCATCAGCACAGGCGGCTGCGGCTCAAACAGTCCCTGCTTCAGCACCAGTGGCTCAAATCAGTCCCTGCTTCAACACAGGTGGCTCAATCAGAGGCTCAGTCTTTGACTGAGCCTCTGATTGAGCCACATGTGCTGAAGCGGTAATATCCTTAAAACCTGACCTGTTGGGGGGGGGGGGGCTTGAGGACCAGTGTTGCGCCCCCAGGTATAGAAGAGCATACTTTTATAACACGGTACCTATCAACCAAGCCTCTGTTCTCCCAGGAGAGAAGGCTGGCAGTACTCGTATTCCTAAACAATGCATGAATTTGAATAGAAAGACGGACAGCGCGTTGGGCGAGCTCAGTGTCTCCCGTCCCCGCGCCTGCAGATCGTTCCCGGGGCATATCTTACAGGCCCTGCCAGGCTGTTTTTCTCACACTGATTCCCAGCGCACACAGATAAGGGCTGACCTTGCCGTCATTAATATTAAGAGTACGCAGTGTGCTAATAGTTAAAGCTAATCTCCCCCCGATTATCACAGGAGGCAAAGTCCATTCTGTATCCTATCTCTGTATCAATAGCATTGGCTCTGTCCGTGTCACCACTCACCCACTAATACAGTCCCCCGCAATCTAATCTCCCATCGCAGGCCAGCATCTGATTGGCTGCCGCCCGCCAGCTGGTCTGCGTATTATCAGAATATTTCCTATCGCTGGGATCATTAAGTAAATGTTGCAGGTAACTGGGGCTGTTTGCTCCTGATAAAGCCACTCCGAAATGAAATCATAAATAACAGCTTCAAACTATTAGAAGGTTCTCAGGGAGGGGCGGGAGCTGGAGAGGGGAACTCCGGATCCCCAGGAGACTAATAATATTAATATATGTTTCTTATATGGCGCCCAGCCATGTACAGAGAATCCTGCAGGTACGCGTCCCTGCACCTGTGGCGCTTACGATCTAGTTGTTGGTGGCTGAGACACGAGGACCACGGGCATAAGGGAAGCAGGCACAGAGACTCAAACCACCTTCGTCCATAAATAAGTTTGTTTTAATGTTGCTACGTTGGTGTCCCCTACTCCTTGCTAACGGATGTAAAGTAGATCAGATAAAGTCCTAGTTATGGAAGATGGGGCATCTTAACCCCTTCTCTGTCGGAGGGCAATGAGTTGCCAGTCCATATGGCAGCACATGGGTTTAACACATTAATACATGTCCAGTATTACAGCACCTCTAATTTTTTACTGGACAGAGTATCCAAATACAGGACAGTCCAGTTCAATACCGGACACCTGGCAACCCTAGTGCTCAACTCGTTCTCAAGGGCCACCAACAGGTCCGGTATTAAGGATACCCCTGCTTCAGCATAGCTGGTTTCATCAAAATGACTGAGCCACTGACTGAGCCACCTGTGCTGAAGCAGGGGTATCCTTACTATCTGGCCTCTTGGTGGCCCTTGAGGACTGGAGTTGGCCACTCCTGCTCTACAGGGCACTGAAAGGATGATAAATCTCCATTTATTTGCCGTTCACTCTCTTTCATTTCCTATCTCTCCGGAATTGCTCCTGGAACCCGTTTTCGGTTAGGTCTCAATCCAAAGGCAAACCCTGTATTGTACATTATGTGACATTTGTTTCCGTGCTACGCAGTACATTGCGGGCAGATCTGGCAGCCGAGGAGTTAAACAACCAGAACCAGCCGCCGCATATCTGCCGGGTAACAAAAGGGGTTAATTCATGGAGATTCCCAGGCGTCTTGTTTTCTATCGCTTGGGCCAGAGTTCCCCGACGGCAGCCGGCTGACTGAAGTTATGTGTCACATAAAAGGCGCAGGTATTCCCTATCAGGTAATTAACTAGCCAAGGGAAGGGGAAACAATTGAGGCGGGTCGGAGCTTACCATCCCAATTACACAACCTGAGCGACAGATGGAGAATGAATGGAGCCAATGTAAGAGGGCAGTGCCAGGAATGGGCCACGAGAGCCGGGCAGTGCCAGGAATGGGCCACGAGAGCCGGGCAGTGCCAGGAATGGGTCACGAGAGCCAGGCAGTGCCAGGAATGGGCCACGAGAGCCAGGCAGTGGCAGGAGTGGGCCACGAGAGCCAGGCAGTGCCAGGAATGGGCCACGAGAGCCAGGCAGTGCCAGGTATGGGCCACGAGAGCCAGGCAGTGCCCGGAATGGGCCACGAGAGCCGGACAGTGCCAGGAATGGGCCACGAGAGCCAGGCAGTGGCAGGAGTGGGCCACGAGAGTCAGGCAGTGCCAGGAATGGGCCACGAGAGCCAGGCAGTGCCATGAATGGGCAACGAGAGCCAGTTAAATTCACAGCCCGAGGTTGCAATAAGATGAAAGCATTTGTATATGGAACATCACCGCCATACGTTAACATTAGCTGGGTTATTTATTTAGGATACATGTTACCATCTTTTTAATTACTTAAATGATGTCTTAAAGTCATTAAAATGATCTTTTTGTGCTACCCGTTGCCCTCTCTATTTTTGGTATGCTTGACTCCCTTTTTTCATGATTACCACATCTTTACCACATTTGTTTTGTCCCTGCACCCTCTCTTGATACTTTTGTATTGTCTTAGACCCGTGGCAGGGGCATCCCAGGTGTCTGGACCTGATCCGCTATCCTTTATAAAACCATGTTAGGTCTGAAATCCCTTATTGCAAGTAGAATGACCACTAATTCCATAGAACACACATGCTGCGGTGACTAAGGGCTGTTCTCACTAGGGTTTGCATGTTACATTTCATCTCAGGAGAGATTGTGGAGTAGAGCACAGAGATACTTGTGATTATTATACAGTGCAACGCTAACTGTAGCTATTTAGCGGGTTGTATTGTATTGTATGTCTTTATTTATATAGCGCCAAAAGTGTACTCAGCGCTTCACAAAGAATACAGTACAGGGAATTATAATAATACAATAAGTGCAGCAAAAATCCGACAATGGGAAAGGAAATCCCTGCCCCGAAGAGCTTACAATCTAAGAGGTTTGAGGGGAAACTTACAGAGACAGCGGGTGAGGGAATAAGTGCTGTAGATGGGTGTGCTTGGCCACAATGGGTGGTATAAGTGACTGTGGGACAGTAGCCATGAGTGCAGGCTTTTGGGAAACACGTTTCTCCTGTGTGTATATAAGTATATAGCAAATAAAAACCCGCACAGTCACATGTCTCAGACTGGTCTGAAACCCTGCCCATACAGTGCTTCCACTGCAGCAAGGGATTCTGGGAAATGACATGCACATGAGCACACAGTGCCACCTTTTGCTTCAAATCCATTTTAACATGGACCGCCGTATAAGCTTATGCCTGCCGCATTACACAGCTTTTCTGCACAACCTGGGTTAAATAAGTGCATGGTGGCAGTGTGTGCTCATTTGCGTGTCATTACCCAGAATCCCTAGCAGCAGTTGAAGCACTGTATGCTAAGCGATAAAGGGGACGGGCAGGCTGCAGACCTGTCAGACGTGTGAATGTGCTCACACGCGGGGTTTTTATTTGCTGTATGCTATACGGTGGAGGGTTTATCATCATTTTTACCCACCATAGCGTATTTAATATGTGGCTATAGTATATACAAATAAATCCATAACTACACATGTTATTGATATGATCTTGGCATGTACTGTAGTAAAGTGAATGTGCCGCTGTGCCACTGTGCCACTGTGCCACTGTGCCACCTGCGGTGGGGTCCCTGCCTGGGATCTTCTCTATCGCACATGGACCGCAAAAAATAATGTGTACCATATTTATATGTGCTAAATGTTGGAGGAGCTGAGTATATTTATGTATTTTACCTAAAAGGATGCAGGATTCTAGAAATAGACAACACAAAGGCTCCATTAAAGGGAGCAATTCATGCAATATCCACACGTGTGTTTCTTTAAATAAATCAATGCTGTAGTATAAGATAATACTACTTTTTTTTTTTAATTTCAACTCTTAATGCCATTTTTAATGAGTTTTAATACACTGAGCATCCTTTGATTTCTAAAGCAGGTTATATCCCACCTCCCCAGCAGCGCGAGATCTTTGCAACACTTTCCTGTTTGTGATCATTTGTTGCAAATGTTCCCAGCAGTTTGAGCTGCAAGCTGTAACAATAGATAATGTTACCTTAGTGATATAAGGATACATTGTAGCTGCTGAGTTACACTGACTGAAGGATTGATTGAAACTGGATGGCAGCCATTTAATTAATTCTAGGAAGTAGGATCATTGCTGATCGATCAGAGGAGAACGAATCAGTCGGCAGCTTAGGTAATTAGTTTTCAATAAAGGTAATCAAAGGCGGCATATATTAAAGCAAAAAAATATACATATATATATATTATTCTTTTTAAGTGCTGCTTGGATTGTCTCTTTAAGTCCCGTTAAGAGTAACACTATCCTCAAAGGACAAGAACAGTGTCACGTTTCCTCTCCTAAAGCGCATAGCGTTAACTGTAACGTATGTATGTCTGTGATAATCACGTGCAAATTATATGCAAATGAGGCGTTATCATAACATTGGCTATCCACTAAAGTCCTTTAAGGTTAACGCGGGGACTTAAATTACTTCACATTAGGGCAGAGCTAAACTTGGCGCTACGCCAATCAAGGCACTAAAATAGGACTTTTATAGGGTCTGGATGGGTGTAATTAGGTACGATTAAACTACACAGTGGTATTAACCTCTCCTCTTCCAGGAGTAATACGCGGAATGGGACAAATCGCCACAGCCGTCTCGCCGCTAAGGTAAGTTATTAATTGGTTAACTTTAGGGGTTTTATGGTGAGGAGTTAAGGTAATGGATTTTAGGGTAAGGGGTTATAGTTTAGCTTTTTAGGGTAAGGGTGAATTTTAGGCTAAGGGGTTAATGTTTTTAGGGTGAAGATTAGCGTTAGCATTAGGGGTTAGGGTTTTAGGATAACGGGTTAACTTCTAGGGTAAAGGGTTAACGGGTTAGGGTTTTAGGGTAGAGGTTAATGGGTTAGGACTTAACATTAGGGGCTTTTTGGGGTAAGGTTAGGGGGTTACCTTCGCAGCGAGACGGCCAGCGGCGAGCTGTCCTAGCCCGAGTAATACGGAGTCACGTTATTAGAAGCTCGCGCAATGCTCCCTACAGGCTAAGCCTTTTCTGATGATGTAGTGTGGGCATTGCTTTGGCATAGAATTAGCTCGGCGATACCGTGATAACTCGTGGAACACAACGCCTGTTTATGTAACGGTTAATCCGGATGTGCTCCCCGTTTTATCGGAGCTTACTACATCTAGGCCACGGCTCGTGTTCCGTGGCAGGGGTGGCTTGACGGGCAGTGCCACTGCACAGAGCCCCGCAGTTCCAGAGGCCCCCCCAACAATGAAACCGATTGCGGGCCCTGTGTAACTCTCTTACCTTCTCCATCGCGATCTCTTCCTGCAGCGTCTCTCATCATGGTGGCGCGTTGCCATGACAACGTGATGTCCGTTGTCATGGCAACGCGCCGCCATTTGACTTCGCAACGTCATGATGAGGGACACTGCAGGAAGACATCGCTAGGGAGAAGGTAAGAGGCCCTCCGCACCACCGCCCTGCACCGAATCCCGCCATATTCCTAGCCGGCCCTGCTTGGCAGGGGTAAAGCCTTTTAGACCTCCTTGTTTGCCAGGATTTTTACCGTTGGGGGGGGGGTCTAAATTCAAAGAGGTATTGAATTCCTTGACTGCGTTAACCTCCATGACCTCTGCTGGGAGACTATTCCAAGCATCCACTACGCCAGGGGTGGCCAACTCCAGTCCTCGAGGGCCACCACCAGGTCACGTTTTAAGGATATCCCTGCTTCAGCACAGGTGCCACCTGTGCTGAAGCAGGGATATCCTTAAAGCCTGACCCTTGAGATCTAGAGTTCACCACCCCTGCAGTGGTAGCACAGGCAGCTTCGATGAGGGGATGAGGGGATGAGGGGGTGAGGGGATGAGGGGGTGAGGGGGTGAGGGGATGAGGGGGTGAGAGGATGAGGGGATAACGACCCCCCTCCCCCCCCCCGTTGATGTGGCGGGCTGAGTATTTACTCCCTGCCTGTGCTCATAATGCTGCAGAATCTCACTTCACATTTATTGATTTTTTTGACACAGCACAAAACGCAAAACTTTTATCAGCCTGAACTGTGACCCGAGCTAATAGCTCAGTGATCTTACCTCCCCCGGGAGGCGAAGGCACAGATATTAGCAACACAATTTAAAGGCTGCTAGACTTTTGAAGGTGAGTAATCAGTGCAGATGTTTAACCCCTGCAGTGCCCGATGGCGTTTGAATGATTCCATCTAGCGCTGTAATTCCTTCAGGGACCGACCAGGCCCCGCGTCCCGTCACACCCGTTTCTAGGAGCCTCCAGCCGTCTTGTGCTATTGGAGTGAGGCTCTCGGGTCTAAAGTTAAAAATTGTTGTAAGTGGCTCACAGGCGTATACGCTTTGGCCAAAGGGTTAACTAAATTACCCCTGTTCAAGAGATATGTAGGTATTCCACGGTGTATTTGTGTCACATTGGATGTATTTCTGGACTTCTTTGTTTCTTGTAAAAATTGTTGTTTTATATTTATTTGGAACTGGAAGTTGAACCTCGCTATTTCCAGATCTACGGACCCTCCTGATCCCGAGATCCTCCTCGGCATGACTTCCTGGTTTATTGCAGGGGGATTTAAATGGCTGTCCTGTAGCAAGCTGTAACAGACGATGTTGCGGCTTCCTAAAGGCCTGCGGTACTAGCGAGATTTGTGCGGCCATTTTGTTTCCCCCGGAGGGGGCACACACCCCAGTAACGTCACTGGCATGTATCTTGCGAACTGGGCGGGCGCCGAATAGGTGAAAATAACAATTCAATGACAGAAGTTAAAGTTGGGAGCTTAAAAACACCCGCAATCTGACTTCATAATGGTAAAAAGGAGAGCTTTATTTTGATGGTGTGTAGAGTAGTTTGCTGCTTTGTGGAGTCAAATATTACACCGTGAGCTTCAGATTGAGATTTGGGGCGTTAGGGAGAAGTTTCATGACGGAGTAACAGGGCGTTAGGGAGAAGTTGCCTGACGGAGTAACAGGGCGTTAGGGAGAAGTTGCATTTCGGAGTAACAGGGCGTTAGGGAGACGTTGCATGTCGGAGTAACAAGGCGTTAGGGAGAAGTTGCATTTCGGAGTAACAGGGCGTTAGGGAGAAGTTGCATTTCGGAGTAACAGGGCGTTAGGGAGACGTTGCATGTCGGAGTAACAGGGAGTTAGGGAGAAGTTGCATTTCGGAGTAACAGGGCGTTAGGGAGAAGTTGCATTCCGGAGTAACAGGGCGTTAGGGGGAAGTTGCATTTCGGAGTAACAGGGCGTTAGGGAGAAGTTGCATGTCGGAGTAACAGGGCGTTAGGGAGAAGTTGCATTTTGCAGTAACAGGGCATTAGGGAGAAGTTGCATTTCGGAGTAATAGGGCGTTAGGGAGAAGTTGCATGACGGAGTAACAGGGCGTTAGGGAGAAGTTGCATGACGGAGTAACAGGGTGTAAGGGAGAAGTTGCATTTCGGAGTAACAGGGTGTAAGGGAGAAGTTGCATTTCGGAGTAACAGGGCGTTAGGGGGAAGTTGCATTTCGGAGTAACAGGGCGTTAGGGAGAAGTTGCATGACGGAGTAACAGGGCGTTAGGGAGAAGTTGCATGACGGAGTAACAGGGCGTTAGGGAGAAGTTGCATTTCGGAGTAACAGGGTGTAAGGGAGAAGTTGCATTTCGGAGTAACAGGGCGTTAGGGGGAAGTTGCATTTCGGAGTAACAGGGCGTTAGGCAGACGTTGCATGTCGGAGTAACAGGGCGTTAGGGAGAAGTTGCATTTCGGAGTAACAGGGCGTTAGGGAGAAGTTGCATTTCGGAGTAACAGGGCGTTAGGGAGAAGTTGCAGTTCGGAGTAACAGGGCGTTAGGGAGAAGTTGCATTTCGGAGTAACAGGGCGTTAGGGAGAAGTTGCATGACGGAGTAACAGGGCGTTAGGGAGAAGTTGCATGTCGGAGTAACAGGGCGTTAGGGAGAAGTTGCATGTCGGAGTAACAGGGCATTAGGGAGAAGTTGCATGACGGGAGTAACAGGGCGTTAGGGAGAAGTTGCATGTCGGAGTAACAGGGCGTTAGGGAGAAGTTGCATTTCGGAGTAACAGGGCATTAGGGAGAAGTTGCATGTCGGAGTAACAGGGCGTTAGGGAGAAGTTGCATTTCGGAGTAACAGGGCGTTAGGGAGAAGTTGCATGTCGGAGTAACAGGGCGTTAGGGAGAAGTTGCATTTTGCAGTAACAGGGCATTAGGGAGAAGTTGCATTTCGGAGTAATAGGGCGTTAGGGAGAAGTTGCATGACGGAGTAACAGGGCGTTAGGGAGAAGTTGCATGACGGAGTAACAGGGTGTAAGGGAGAAGTTGCATTTCGGAGTAACAGGGTGTAAGGGAGAAGTTGCATTTCGGAGTAACAGGGCGTTAGGGGGAAGTTGCATTTCGGAGTAACAGGGCGTTAGGGAGAAGTTGCATGACGGAGTAACAGGGCGTTAGGGAGAAGTTGCATGACGGAGTAACAGGGCGTTAGGGAGAAGTTGCATTTCGGAGTAACAGGGTGTAAGGGAGAAGTTGCATTTCGGAGTAACAGGGCGTTAGGGGGAAGTTGCATTTCGGAGTAACAGGGCGTTAGGCAGACGTTGCATGTCGGAGTAACAGGGCGTTAGGGAGAAGTTGCATTTCGGAGTAACAGGGCGTTAGGGAGAAGTTGCATTTCGGAGTAACAGGGCGTTAGGGAGAAGTTGCAGTTCGGAGTAACAGGGCGTTAGGGAGAAGTTGCATTTCGGAGTAACAGGGCGTTAGGGAGAAGTTGCATGACGGAGTAACAGGGCGTTAGGGAGAAGTTGCATGTCGGAGTAACAGGGCGTTAGGGAGAAGTTGCATGTCGGAGTAACAGGGCGTTAGGGAGAAGTTGCATGACGGGAGTAACAGGGCGTTAGGGAGAAGTTGCATGTCGGAGTAACAGGGCGTTAGGGAGAAGTTGCATTTCGGAGTAACAGGGCATTAGGGAGAAGTTGCATTTCGGAGTAACAGGGCGTTAGGGAGAAGTTGCATGACGGAGTAACAGGGCGTTAGGGAGAAGTTGCATGACGGAGTAACAGGGCGTTAGGGAGAAGTTGCATTTCGGAGTAACAGGGCGTTAGGGAGACGTTGCATGTCGGAGTAACAAGGCGTTAGGGAGAAGTTGCATTTCGGAGTAACAGGGCGTTAGGGAGAAGTTGCATTTCGGAGTAACAGGGCGTTAGGGAGACGTTGCATGTCGGAGTAACAGGGAGTTAGGGAGAAGTTGCATTTCGGAGTAACAGGGCGTTAGGGAGAAGTTGCATTCCGGAGTAACAGGGCGTTAGGGGGAAGTTGCATTTCGGAGTAACAGGGCGTTAGGGAGAAGTTGCATGTCGGAGTAACAGGGCGTTAGGGAGAAGTTGCATTTTGCAGTAACAGGGCATTAGGGAGAAGTTGCATTTCGGAGTAATAGGGCGTTAGGGAGAAGTTGCATGACGGAGTAACAGGGCGTTAGGGAGAAGTTGCATAACGGAGTAACAGGGTGTAAGGGAGAAGTTGCATTTCGGAGTAACAGGGTGTAAGGGAGAAGTTGCATTTCGGAGTAACAGGGCGTTAGGGGGAAGTTGCATTTCGGAGTAACAGGGCGTTAGGGAGAAGTTGCATGACGGAGTAACAGGGCGTTAGGGAGAAGTTGCATGACGGAGTAACAGGGCGTTAGGGAGAAGTTGCATTTCGGAGTAACAGGGTGTAAGGGAGAAGTTGCATTTCGGAGTAACAGGGCGTTAGGGGGAAGTTGCATTTCGGAGTAACAGGGCGTTAGGCAGACGTTGCATGTCGGAGTAACAGGGCGTTAGGGAGAAGTTGCATTTCGGAGTAACAGGGCGTTAGGGAGAAGTTGCATTTCGGAGTAACAGGGCGTTAGGGAGAAGTTGCAGTTCGGAGTAACAGGGCGTTAGGGAGAAGTTGCATTTCGGAGTAACAGGGCGTTAGGGAGAAGTTGCATGACGGAGTAACAGGGCGTTAGGGAGAAGTTGCATGTCGGAGTAACAGGGCGTTAGGGAGAAGTTGCATGTCGGAGTAACAGGGCGTTAGGGAGAAGTTGCATGACGGGAGTAACAGGGCGTTAGGGAGAAGTTGCATGTCGGAGTAACAGGGCGTTAGGGAGAAGTTGCATTTCGGAGTAACAGGGCATTAGGGAGAAGTTGCATGTCGGAGTAACAGGGCGTTAGGGAGAAGTTGCATTTCGGAGTAACAGGGCGTTAGGGAGAAGTTGCATGTCGGAGTAACAGGGCGTTAGGGAGAAGTTGCATTTTGCAGTAACAGGGCATTAGGGAGAAGTTGCATTTCGGAGTAATAGGGCGTTAGGGAGAAGTTGCATGACGGAGTAACAGGGCGTTAGGGAGAAGTTGCATGACGGAGTAACAGGGTGTAAGGGAGAAGTTGCATTTCGGAGTAACAGGGTGTAAGGGAGAAGTTGCATTTCGGAGTAACAGGGCGTTAGGGGGAAGTTGCATTTCGGAGTAACAGGGCGTTAGGGAGAAGTTGCATGACGGAGTAACAGGGCGTTAGGGAGAAGTTGCATGACGGAGTAACAGGGCGTTAGGGAGAAGTTGCATTTCGGAGTAACAGGGTGTAAGGGAGAAGTTGCATTTCGGAGTAACAGGGCGTTAGGGGGAAGTTGCATTTCGGAGTAACAGGGCGTTAGGCAGACGTTGCATGTCGGAGTAACAGGGCGTTAGGGAGAAGTTGCATTTCGGAGTAACAGGGCGTTAGGGAGAAGTTGCATTTCGGAGTAACAGGGCGTTAGGGAGAAGTTGCAGTTCGGAGTAACAGGGCGTTAGGGAGAAGTTGCATTTCGGAGTAACAGGGCGTTAGGGAGAAGTTGCATGACGGAGTAACAGGGCGTTAGGGAGAAGTTGCATGTCGGAGTAACAGGGCGTTAGGGAGAAGTTGCATGTCGGAGTAACAGGGCGTTAGGGAGAAGTTGCATGACGGGAGTAACAGGGCGTTAGGGAGAAGTTGCATGTCGGAGTAACAGGGCGTTAGGGAGAAGTTGCATTTCGGAGTAACAGGGCATTAGGGAGAAGTTGCATTTCGGAGTAACAGGGCGTTAGGGAGAAGTTGCATGACGGAGTAACAGGGCGTTAGGGAGAAGTTGCATGACGGAGTAACAGGGCGTTAGGGAGAAGTTGCATTTCGGAGTAACAGGGCGTTAGGGAGAAGTTGCATGTCGGAGTAACAGGGCGTTAGGGAGAAGTTGCATGATGGAGTAACAGGGCGTTAGCGAGAAGTTGCATGACGGAGTAACAGGGCGTTAGGGAGAAGTTGCATGACGGAGTAACAGGGCGTTAAGGAGACGTTGCATGTCAGAGTAATAGGGCGTTAGGGAGAAGTTGCATTTCGGAGTAACAGGGCGTTAGGGAGAAGTTGCATGTCGGAGTAACAGGGCGTTAGGGAGAAGTTGCATTTTGCAGTAACAGGGCATTAGGGAGAAGTTGCATTTCGGAGTAACAGGGCGTTAGGGAGAAGTTGCATGACGGAGTAACAGGGCGTTAGGGAGAAGTTGCATGACGGAGTAACAGGGCGTTAGGGAGAAGTTGCATTTCGGAGTAACAGGGCGTTAGGGAGAAGTTGCATGTCGGAGTAACAGGGCGTTAGGGAGAAGTTGCATGATGGAGTAACAGGGCGTTAGGGAGAAGTTGCATGACGGAGTAACAGGGCGTTAGGGAGAAGTTGCATGACGGAGTAACAGGGCGTTAAGGAGACGTTGCATGTCGGAGTAATAGGGCGTTAGGGAGAAGTTGCATTTCGGAGTAACAGGGCGTTAGGGAGAAGTTGCATGACGGAGTAACAGGGCGTTAGGGAGAAGTTGCATTTCGGAGTAACAGGGCGTTAGGGAGAAGTTGCATGACGGAGTAACAGGGCGTTAGAGAGAAGTTGCATTTCGGAGTAACAGGGCGTTAGGGAGAAGTTGCATGACAGAGTAACAGGGCGTTAGGGAGAAGTTGCATTTCGGAGTAACAGGGCGTTAGGGAGAAGTTGCATTTCGGAGTAACAGGGCGTTAGGGAGAAGTTGCATTTCGGAGTAACAGGGCGTTAGGGAGAAGTTGCATGACGGAGTAACAGGGCATTAGGGAGAAGTTGCATGATAGAGTAACAGGGCGTTAGGGAGAAGTTGCATTTCGGAGTAACAGGGCGTTAGGGAGAAGTTGCATGACGGAGTAACAGGGCGTTAGGGAGAAGTTGCATGACAGAGTAACAGGGCGTTAGGGAGAAGTTGCATGACGGAGTAACAGGGCGTTAGGGAGAAGTTGCATTTCGGAGTAACAGGGCGTTAGGGACAAGTTGCATGACGGAGTAACAGGGCGTTAGGGAGAAGTTGCATTTCGGAGTAACAGGGCGTTAGGGAGAGGTTGCATTTCGGAGTAACAGGGCGTTAGGGAGAAGTTGCATGACAGAGTAACAGGGTGTTAGGGAGAAGTTGCATGACGGAGTAACAGGGCGTTAGGGAGAAGTTGCATGACGGAGTAACAGGGCGTTAGGGAGAAGTTGCATTTCGGAGTAACAGGGCGTTAGGGAGAAGTTGCATTTTTCTGAGTAACAGGGCGTTAGGGAGAAGTTGCATTTTTCTGAGTAACAGGGCGTTAGGGAGAAGTTGCATGACAGAGTAACAGGGCGTTAGGGAGAAGTTGCATGACGGAGTAACAGGGCGTTAGGGAGAAGTTGCATGACAGAGTAACAGGGCGTTAGGGAGAAGTTGCATGACGGAGTAACAGGGCGTTAGGGAGAAGTTGCATTTCGGAGTAACAGGGCGTTAGGGACAAGTTGCATGACGGAGTAACAGGGCGTTAGGGAGAAGTTGCATTTCGGAGTAACAGGGCGTTAGGGAGAGGTTGCATTTCGGAGTAACAGGGTGTTAGGGAGAAGTTGCATGACGGAGTAACAGGGCGTTAGGGAGAAGTTGCATGACGGAGTAACAGGGCGTTAGGGAGAAGTTGCATTTCGGAGTAACAGGGCGTTAGGGAGAAGTTGCATTTTTCTGAGTAACAGGGCGTTAGGGAGAAGTTGCATTTTTCTGAGTAACAGGGCGTTAGGGAGAAGTTGCATGACAGAGTAACAGGGCGTTAGGGAGAAGTTGCATGACGGAGTAACAGGGCGTTAGGGAGAAGTTGCCTGGGACATTATAACATTTGGGACCCAGCAGAGTATTATATGATTTTGTTAGTAGTGCGTTGGCGGCCCCTCCCGCAGTGAAGGTGGTAGTGTGTTGCTGGCCCCTCCCGCAGTGAAGGTGGTAGTGCGTTGCTGGCCCCTCCCGCAGTGAAGGTGGTAGTGCGTTGCTGGCCCCTCCCGCAGTGAAGGTGGTAGTGCGTTGGCGGCCCCTCCCGCAGTGAAGGTGGTAGTGCGTTGGCGGCCCCTCCCGCAGTGAAGGTGGTAGTGCGTTGCTGGCCCCTCCCGCAGTGAAGGTGGTAGTGCGTTGCTGGCCCCTCCCGCAGTGAAGGTGGTAGTGCGTTGCTGGCCCCTCCCGCAGTGAAGGTGGTAGTGCGTTGGCGGCCCCTCCCGCAGTGAAGGTGGTAGTGCGTTGGCGGCCCCTCCCGCAGTGAAGGTGGTAGTGCGTTGCTGGCCCCTCCCGCAGTGAAGGTGGTAGTGCGTTGCTGGCCCCTCCCGCAGTGAAGGTGGTAGTGTGTTGCTGGCCCCTCCCGCAGTGAAGGTGGTAGTGCGTTGGCGGCCCCTCCCGCAGTGAAGGTGGTAGTGCGTTGCTGGCCCCTCCCGCAGTGAAGGTGGTAGTGCGTTGCTGGCCCCTCCCGCAGTGAAGGTGGTAGTGCGTTGCTGGCCCCTCCCGCAGTGAAGGTGGTAGTGCGTTGCTGGCCCCTCCCGCAGTGAAGGTGGTAGTGTGTTGCTGGCCCCTCCCGCAGTGAAGGTGGTAGTGCGTTGCTGGCCCCTCCCGCAGTGAAGGTGGTAGTGTGTTGCTGGCCCCTCCCGCAGTGAAGGTGGTAGTGCGTTGCTGGCCCCTCCCGCAGTGAAGGTGGTAGTGCGTTGCTGGCCCCTCCCGCAGTGAAGGTGGTAGTGCGTTGGCGGCCCCTCCCGCAGTGAAGGTGGTAGTGCGTTGCTGGCCCCTCCCGCAGTGAAGGTGGTAGTGCGTTGCTGGCCCCTCCCGCAGTGAAGGTGGTAGTGCGTTGGCGGCCCCTCCCGCAGTGAAGGTGGTAGTGCGTTGCTGGCCCCTCCCGCAGTGAAGGTGGTAGTGTGTTGCTGGCCCCTCCCGCAGTGAAGGTGGTAGTGCGTTGCTGGCCCCTCCCGCAGTGAAGGTGGTAGTGTGTTGCTGGCCCCTCCCGCAGTGAAGGTGGTAGTGTGTTGCTGGCCCCTCCCGCAGTGAAGGTGGTAGTGCGTTGCTGGCCCCTCCCGCAGTGAAGGTGGTAGTGCGTTGCTGGCCCCTCCCGCAGTGAAGGTGGTAGTGTGTTGCTGGCCCCTCCCGCAGTGAAGGTGGTAGTGCGTTGCTGGCCCCTCCCGCAGTGAAGGTGGTAGTGCGTTGGCGGCCCCTCCCGCAGTGAAGGTGGTAGTGTGTTGCTGGCCCCTCCCGCAGTGAAGGTGGTAGTGCGTTGGCGGCCCCTCCCGCAGTGAAGGTGGTAGTGTGTTGCTGGCCCCTCCCGCAGTGAAGGTGGTAGTGTGTTGCTGGCCCCTCCCGCAGTGAAGGTGGTAGTGCGTTGGCGGCCTCTTGATCCCACGCTTACGTCTGCCTTGGACTGAAGGAGCGGCTCAGCGAGTAAAGACACGGACTGGCACTGAGTTACGAGCAGGGGATCCTGGTTCCATTCCCGGTGCCGGCTCCTTGTGACCTTGGGCACGTCACTTTAGCTCCCTGTGCCTCAGGCACCAAAAAATAGATTGTAAGCTCCACGGGGCAGGGACTGTGCCTTGAAAAATGTCTCTGTAAAGCGCTACGTAAAACTAGCAGCGCTATACAAGAACATGCTATTATTAAAGTCACTGCCTATGCAGCGTGCGACCCGAGTTCATAGCCCAGTATCTGCTCTTTATGCCACAGTCATCAAAATGAGACTGTAAGCTCAACGGGACAGTAATGGACTATACCTAGAAAATATTCCTATCCATCTCTGTACAAAGAATGTAATAGTCTTAGGGTTTCTTTTTAGATCACAACAATGCTTCACCGAGGGAACACAGACAATAAAATACCTATTGGTCACAGTAAGTCAACATAAATAAGGGAAAGGGAGTTCCTGTCCCAAAGAACTGACAATCTAATGGAGAGTTCTATCCAGTCATTTCCCGGCACTGCGGTTATAAACGATCCTGCATTTCAACAGCACTGGAGAGTAAGTAGAGGATCCAGGGCACTTCGGATTTGCAAAAAATAAATGTATTTTCTTAGTGGCACTAGGAGAATAAATTTCATTTTTGCAAATCCGAAGTGCCCTGGATCCTCTACTTACTTTTATGTACTCTGAAAATACCCCAGACAGGTTTTTTTTCCTGAACCACAGAGCACCGGTACCTCAAACGCAATTATACTGCTCACATTATAGCATTTAAGGTGTGCAAGACTAAAAACTCTGACCATGTTAATAGCACTGGAGAACCAGGACTAATCTAGTGCCTGGAGGCAACGTGGGGTGGGCAGTGCTGTTACCCACTCAGCCATTTCACCAGCGTGGAAGGCACGAACTGAAGCCGCACAAAGGAGAACGCGCTCTTGTGTGTGTTGTTCAGGAAGCAGAGCAGACAGCTGTGGGCCGGCCTTCCAAGGATACTGAGCCTCCATTCCCAGGAAACCGGGGCAGGAGAAGGAAGCCAAGTGCCGAGCGATTAGCTCCCTGCGAGATATGATGAGCCGTCCTGATATCCTGTGCCGGAAAGGGGGAACCACATCTCTGATGTCACCCCAGCCGCTGATAGCCAGAGGACGGCTGTGAAAAATGGTGCTTCAGATTGTCAGGGTCGGCTGTCAGCAGCTGCCCAGAGGAGCTGGGACCAAGTAATGGGAGGGAGTGCCAAAAAAAAAGGAGGAGAAAAAGTACTCGCAGCGCTATGCAAGAACATGCTATTATTATTATTATATTACTCGGTGATTGCACTTGTCTTTGGAGTGGGAAAATCCAGTTTGAATACCAGTGCAAGATCCAAGTGACCTCGAGCCCGTAACTGGTACCTCTGTGCTTTGAGCACAAACTAATAATATTAGGGTAAGCTGTTCAGGGGCCGTAACCTCTCAGCTGCCAGAGGGGGTTCAAGTGAAAGCAACAAAAAGTATTTTTCATGCTAGAAGAGCATGTTTATGAAATGTTCAGAATGTCGCCATATTAGCAAAGAACTAAAAATATGATTCTACATCAACATCATTTCAGACATAGCAAAGGACTAGAGCAGGGGTAACCAACTCCAAACAACAGGTCAGGTTGTCACGATATCCCTGCTTCAGCACAGGTGGCTCAATCAGTGGTTCAGTCTTGGACTGAGCCACTGATTGAGCCACCTGTGCTGAAGCAGGGATATCCTGACCCGTTGGTGGCCCTTGAGGACTGCAGTTGGCCGCCCCTGTACTAGAGAACTTTGCAATGAATGACGTGATGAGGGTGACCTAGCAGCAATCATGTAAATGGGACGGATACTCCACTCACTACTCCACTCACTACTCCACTCACGGACTCCCACGTTATACCTGACACCCGCTTTCATTATGGACTAAACTGCAGATGCCCTTTCTGAGCAGTCATGTCTAATGCAACCCGCCTATCCCTCCCCCCTGTTCTCTCTTCTTTTTTTTTTGGACACAGTGTTAATCTAAAACAAATAGTTCTATCTGCCGTCAAAGCAAGCACTGGGCCGATAAAGGGAAAATAACTTAAATTATTTTCCCCACCCACACATACCAAAAAAAGCCTCTTTATCACAGGCATCTCTGCCTCCCCTGTCCATCAGAACAGACTGTGCTGCCTTGGTGAACGCTGCTGTTCCCCCTGATAATATAACCTTGAGGTTTTCACCAAAACTCCAGGCATTGGAGATTAAGGAGGGCTGGAGTAGTGGAGTAGATAAAAAGTAACTGAAAAGAGTTCTCATCATGTTTAATGAGATAGTTTAAATTTAACTAAAAGCGGAAGGAGCTGCTCTATCCAGGGGGCGGGGGGGGGGGGAGGTCATAGGCATCTAGACTTGTGTGGTTCCCGATCCATAAGGTCCCGTTTTAACTGCCCCAGTGGATTGCTGACCTGCACACAGGGATACACTGCATCTGTGTTAAGGCAGCACTGCTACCTCCCCCTTTTCTCTTCTTATTTGTGTATGTAAAGCCTGCGACAATGTATAAATCCACCGTCTTACCTCAGCTGGCAATCGTTTGGTGCTCCTGTTATAAACCTGATTGTGTGCCTAACGAAATGGCCACCTTTCAGTTTCAATCAATCCTTCAATCCGTGTAACTCGCCAGCTACAATGTATCCTGATTACTAAGGTAACATTGACTATTATTACAGTCTGCAGCTCAAACTGCTGGGAACATTGGCAACAAAGGTTCACAAACAGGAACGTGTTACAAAGATCTTGCACTGCTCGGGAGGTGGGCTAAAAATGCTATAGAAATCAAAGGATGCTTTAAAACTCATTAAAAATGGCATGAAGAGTTTAATGATCTTACAATACAGAACTGATTTATTAAAATAATATATATAAGATTTCACTTGTTTTGCTCCTTAAGAGTATATAATTATCAATAAACTGAATGGATCAGACTCAGATTTAGCAATGGTCAATACAAATGAAGTATGCAGAAATTATTGCATTGTCACAATGAAACCAATGTTCACAGCTAGATCCAGGTTTGACGAGACAGGTTGATGCATTTCAGGTTTTTCAGGTTTTAGGATTCTTTTCTTAAAGGGACAAAAAGGAACTACAAATCCCAAGATGCTTTGAGAAAGACAAAAGAAAAAGGAACTAAATCTAAACTTCTCATCTAGATGGCAACCCTAAGGGGGACAACAGGAGTGAGAAAATCCTTAGACCAAATAGGATTTAATACCCGATGACTTCACAGTAAGGAATACTAGCTTATTATACGGCACTTCCAGTGTTGATATTGTTACATATAGACCTTTACACATTCCAGGACCAAACAGCCTCAAGTCTTTTTTGTTTTGCCTAAAACAGCTTGTCCCGCGGAGCTAACGCTTGGATTATAACATACATGTAGCCTCTTCAATGTAAGTGAAATGGATTGTCACCACTGCAGCTGATCATGGGGTGATGATGGTGGGAAAACGGATGGGAGAAACTTAAAGGTGGGAAGCCCAAAAAAGATGGGGACCCAAGTCCGAAAAATATTCTACATTACAACTAAACACTCCTCCTGTTAGCAGGAAATTGTTCTGTGTCTAAAATATTCTTCTTTCTACGATCTTTACTGCAAAGTTCTCAGTTCTTGCTAGGCGTCCTGCTCAATGTCTCCAGGTCCACATTAAAACATGGGCCAGATCAGAGTCCTGCACAAGGCTCTCTCTCGTTGAGCTGAGATGCTAAGGCAATGGTTTCCAACCTTTCTTTGTTAAGGAACCCTATGTGACATTCTGAGGAACCCCCAACCCTTTCTAACAGTGCGTCTGCAATCAGATACATTGTAAGGAACCCCAACCCTCTCCAATAGCGCGTCTGAGATAAGATGCATTGTAAGGAACCCCAACCCTCTCTAATAGCGCGTCTGAGATCAGATGCATTGTAAAGAACCGCAACCCTCTCTAATAGCGCGTCTGTGATCAGATATATTGTAAGGAACCCCAATCCTCTCTAATAGCACGTCTGTGATCAGATACATTGTAAATTCTTCTGTATTTGATACAATTTTAAAATGACCTGAGAATTACAGGGAACCCTTTAGGGGTGCCCAGGGGAACCCGAGGGTTCCAAGAAACCCGGGTTGAAAAACACTGTGCTAAGGTCTTCTAGGACATTCTGCACCCATTCTATAAGTAGGCAGCCAGTAACTCTGCTCTGGACACATTTTATATTTGCCAAGGGGAGAATTCTGCAGACTACCAAGTCTTTACTAGAGAATCAACCACGTATTTCGGATCAAGCAATACAACGTGGTTATGGGTCAAGCAACCAGATTGGACAACGTTGGCTGTAAAATTAACACCCTTTGGTTGCCAGAGGGGCAGTGTGCTTCTGTGTCCTCCGGCGACCAAGGGGTCAAGTGAAGAGCCCCATGGGAACACAAGCCTTGTGTAAAAGAAAAAACAACATAAAACTTGTCATCGTTACCCTAATTGGCGGCTAATTTCAAGCAGTTGCATTATGTGACATTTTTTTCAAACATCATCAACATTAGCAGAATAAATAGTAAATTGCCTCATGTTGCTGAAGGTTGAGCAAAGTGTTTCCCCTTTAAGCCTTAGAACCCCGATTTCCCTGAAAGTTTGTAAGGCTTCTGGATAATCTGCTACTGCTGGCCTCTCTTGAACAAATTACAATTGGTGGTTGACGTGTGATGGTGCAGTGTACCAGCAACTTCTTTGTTCACTCCCACAGAGTGCCGCTACTTTTTTATATGGCATTTGGATGCTTATTCATTTATTTTAGGCCGTCGTCCTCTGCTTTTAAAGCATAAATATTGTTTACATCTCTCCAAGATATCGTCCAAATTGCTTTTCCCCAATGTGCTCAAGGGCCACCAACAGGTCAGGTTTTAATGATATCCCTGCTTCAGCACAGGTGACTCAATCAGTTGCTCCGAAGAGCCTGCTTCAGAACAGGTGGCTCAATCAGTCCCTACTTCAGCACAGGTGACTCAATCAGTGGCTCAGTCAACTGAGCCACTGATTGAGTCACCTGTGCTGAAGCAGGGATATCCTGAAAACCTGACCTGTTGGTGGCCCTTGAGGACTGGAGTTGGCCGCCCCTGCTCTAGACCCATTTTAAAGCAATGCATGCAGTACCACAGTACTTTTTTTTTAAGCCACTTCAGCCACTAGTTAGCAAAGCAACCGTGACGCATTCACACATCTGCATTTACGAGGCTTTGGAAGGCTTGTGCCCAGTGAGAATAATGCACACTTTAGCCTGATACATTTTGTGAAAACCTACAAACCCAATAAACCTGGCATTCTAGCAAGCATACCAACAGCAAAACACTGCCTGCTTATCTGCAGCCATTCATCGTTCTCCTGCCAATGGAAACACACTCAGATAGCATCTGTGCCCCTCTCCCTATAATGAACTTTTACTCTTTATGCTTCTAGGCAAAATGAAAATAAAAAAGCGCCTATAAAAAGGGACACATCAAAGTCTTAAAACATCTTACACATCAGCTCAGCAGAGCATTAAGTTGGGTGGGAAATAGATCATTAAAAGAAGCAGGAAGGCTAGCCCACTTTACAGGGAGTTGCAGGTCTCGGACAGCGACAGAACAGGAATATATACCAGTGTTGCAAGAAATCCCTCAACCCAGTTATTTTATAGGGTTGCCAGGTGTCCAGTATTGAACTGGACTGTCCTGTATTTGGGGCCGCAGGATTACCACAAGAAGGGCTGCTGCTAGGGGGCTGGGCAGCTTCCTCCACCCTGATTGGCTGCTAATGCGTAATGTAGCCAATCAAGAGGTGGTGTCCGGAGCCTGGGGGTGGAGCCAAGGAGAGGAGGAAACAGCATGGAGCGGAGAGAAGTGAGAGGCGTGTCTGTCTCAAGCGTATCACACCATTCACCATTGTTTCCAGTATTTTGGGAGAAGCCACCTGGCACCCCTTACCAAGTAACATCCTTTATTATAACCTATTGGGAGACGTTTAATAGCTTTTCAACATGAAGTCCTCCTGCCATGTACAGGCAAAGGGGGGGATCAAATAGGAACTGAGGTTTTACAGGAGAAAGAAAAATGGGCCGGGAATAAGCACAATTATATATTCAGTGTTTGTGAACCTTACTTGAACTGGGGAGAGGAGGGGGGCGGTTACTCCGAGCTCATCCGAGGTGTGTCCCCCAATCCAGAACTGCACTACACCATCCACGTCATAAAAACAGGTGCTTGTCCCATAGAAATCCAATAAGCCAAGTTCACCAAGTATGACACTGGCAAAAGGAGACAGCACACCACGCTCGTAATCCAAAAGTATATGTGTTAAAACATACCGGCACCGCAACCAGCCGACGTTTCGGTCCTTCTTCCAGGTAACGCGAAGGTCCCGTTCACAGGACCGAAACGTCGGTTGGTTTCGGTGCCGGTATGTTTTAATACATATACTTTTGGATTAAGAACGTGGTGTGCTGTCTCCTTTTGCCAGTGTCATACCTGGTGAACTTGGCTTATATTATATTATATATACACACACACACAACAGACACACACACACACACATATACATATATACATGTGTGTGCACCATTAATAAGGTATAAAAAAAAGGTTAAAGTGCCTAGTTAAAGTATTGGATTAATTAAAACCTATGATTTATACAATTTCTGCGGGGAGGGAGTGTTGAAATGTGCAGTGTGTGCGAGTGTGAGTGACTGTGAGCGTTGGGGGAGGGAGAGAAGGAATAACAATTTGCTCGTCAATTTGTAGAGTAAATGAAACAGAAGTACATCTGTGAACGCTCCCAAGTTGAGGATTATAGATTATAGTTATCAGCTATTTGCATATCAGAATTTTAAACAGCCAACTCCCCCCCCCCCTCCGGCGAACAAGGTCATTCCAAAGATAACAATTCAGTTATTTCTTTTTTTTTCTTTTATTCCCAGCTCCGGCACGTCTTGCTGAACGTGACATTATAAGCACAACCGCGCCAGGCGAAACAAAAAAAATACATGGCATAATATTAACCCCTAGGTGCTGGAGCGCAATGCAATATGGAGTTGCTCTGAAAGCCCTGAAGAGGTCCATAGAACTAGGGTGACCATCATTGTCCCGGCAAAAAACGCGACTGGGCATGATCGAACGGTGAGCGCCGACTATGCATGCCCCATGAGCGCTTGCCGGCCACTCGCGCGCATGTACAGTCGGCGCCAATAGAAAACCGGGACAGTTGCCCAAAAAGTCGGGACAAAAAAAAGCGGGACTGTCCCGGCTAAATTTGGACGTCTGGTCAAGCTACAAAGAACCTCCTATTAAATGGGAAGCTTGAGCCACTTACAGCTGCTACAACAAGCACCTCACGTGGCCAGGACATGCACGGCGCAGTGGTCAGAAAGCCCGGCCTGCCATGCCGTGCAAAGAATTGCACAGCCATGCACCAAAATCACGGCACGTTTGGTAAAAAAAAGAATGCTCTTCTTGTATAGCGCCAACAGTGTGCGCAGCGCGATACACAGAATTTTTGCAGACAAGTCCCTGTGCCACAGAGCTTACAATCTATGTGTTTTGGTGCCTGAGGCACAGGGAGATACAGTGACTTGCCCATGGTCACAAGGAGCCGACACCGGGAATTGAACCCGGCTCCCTTGCTTCACTCAGTGAGCCGCTCCTTCCGCCTATTCAACAGGTTACTAAATCTTAGACTGAAATGTTACTATAAGTTACATAAAGAGCAGTTAGCTTATTTAAAAATGTAAGTCTAAACACAACTCTAGGATATGTGGGCTGTGGTTTCATTAAGTTACGATACGTTTTTATGTGAGAAAACATTCTGAAAGTGTTACCCAGTACTTAAAAGGTTGAAAAGCTGTGGTTTGGGCTGTGATGATGTGACTCAGGAAACAGCTGGGATTACATAGATCCTGGCCTTACACCTATAAAACACATCATGTACTAGTATAGCACAGGTGGTCCCTCGTACTGATAAACCACAGGGACAGAATCCTGGTCAGTACAGTGCAGCCATTTCTACACATTGCGGTTTTATTTGCACGTGACCTTGACTTTTCATGTCACTTTAGAGGTCATTGAGCAGTAGCAGAACCTGGGGGGTTAGGCCTCGGTCCCGCTGCGCTCGTTGGCGCGGGCGGCGGGTCGCGAGTTCCCCACCAGCAGGGGAATCCTCGCGAGCCGGTCCCGGTCCCCACTGGCTGCACAGCTGACTACACGCTGTGGCGCGTCAGCCGCTGGAGACACCAGAGAATGGTGTTTTCTAGCTTTGACGCGTGACGTGTGTGGCTGTGAGCCAATGGGGAGGGGAGGCTTCGGGAGGAGGAGAGGCTTCGGGGAGCGGGGAGGAGTGTGGAGGGACAGCAGGTGAGTGCCTTTCTCTGTGTGTGTGTCTGTGTGTGTGCGTGCGTGCCTGTCTGTGTGTGTATGTGTGTGCCCGAGTGCGTGAGTGCCTGCCTCTGTCTGTGTGTGTGTGTGTGTGTGTGTGTATGAGTGCCTGCCTGTGTGTGCGCGCGTGTGTGTGTGAGTGCCTGCCTGTGTGTGTGTGCGCGTGTGTGTGTGTGTGTGTGTGTATGAATGAGTGCCTGCGTGTGTGTGTTTAAACTTACCTTCCAGCTCCAGCCCGAGTCCGTGGAGGGAGGGGGGGGGAGAGTAGCGGGTCCCTCCGCTCAAGCCACGCCCCCCCTCCCTGTCAAACCACCCACCACCCGCCCACCTCCCGATCAAACCTCCCACCTCCCGCCCACCTCCCGATCAAACCTCCCACCTCCCGCCCACCTCCCGCTCCGGCTCCCGCTCCCTACAGACCGCAGATCGCGGTCTGTGTATCTCAGCGCACCGCCTGTCAGCAGTGCGGGTGCGCTGACTCTGGGAGCGGGGCCTTAGCCTTAGGCTAAGGCCCCGCTCCCAGAGTCAGCGCACCCGCACTGCAGACAGGCGGTGCGCTGAGATACACAGACCGCGATATGCGGTCTGTAGGGAGCCGGAGCGGGAGCCGGAGCGGGAGGTGGGCGGTTTGACAGGGAGGGGGGGCGTGGCTTGAGCGGAGAGACCCGCTACTCTCCCCCCCTCCCTCCACGGACTCGGGCTGGAGCTGGAAAGGTAAGTTTAAACACACACACGCAGGCACTCATTCATACACACACACACACACACACACAGGCAGGCACTCACGCACTCATACACACACACACGCGCGCACACACAGGCAGGCACTCACGCACTCACGCACTCATACACACACACACACAGACAGACAGAGGCAGGCACTCACGCACTCGGGCACACACATACACACAGACAGGGACACACACACAGACAGGCACTCACCTGCTTTCACGCCACACTCCTCCCCGCTCCCCGAAGCCTCTCCTCCTCCCGAAGCCTCCCCTCCCCTCCCCATTGGCTCACAGCCACACACGTCACGCGTCAACGCTAGGAAACACCATTCTCTTGTGTCTCCAGCGGCTGACGCGCCACAGCGTGTAGTCAGCTGTGCCGCCAGTGGGGACCGGGACCGGCTCGCGAGGATTCCCCTGCTGGTGGGGAACTCGCTACATTGCCGCCCGCGCCAACGAGCGCAGCGGGACCGAGGCCTTACTGCAGTCGCCATACAGAAGTATCCTGGCTGTAAAAAGCACCCATCATTGAAGTGGGAGATATTCTTTCAAGACCAATTTGGATGACAGCCTCGCACTGATGAGACCCAAAATGTCGAAACACCGGTCTGTGAGTAGGTGTACTGGCTCTGCACTTCTATAACCCAGGCTGTGCTGAAAATCTGTGTAATACGGCAGATATACGCGTATAGGGGTCCATGTTAAAAGGGATTAGAAGCAAAAAGTGACGCACTATGTGCTCATTTGCATGTCACTACCCAGACTCCCTGGCTGCAGTGGAAGCATTATATGCTAAGAGATAATGGGGAATGGCATGGTTGCAGACCTGCTGAGACGTGTGAAGGTGCTCACAAGTGTCATTCTTATCTGCTATACACTATACGGAGGAGGGTTTTTTCCTCTCACTTTTTTATCCACTACAACTTATATAATGTATCATTTAGATAATAACTCTATGCCCCGGCATCTCACTGCAGCAGCATCTTCACAGCATGTATACCACAGCCGGGTACAAAAAGCCGTAGCATTCTAGTAAGGAAGACAGTCACAATGTGACCAGATCCCATGAGAAACTCCTGCTCAACACTGCCACGGTAACAGGAACAGGCCTGGGAAGCAGCCTTCCAAACCCCGCACGTGGTCACGCTGCTCCTCCTCGTTCCTGTTAGGGATGACCGCTGATCTGAACGTCTTGGCCGTGCACAACGTGCGATTAGCCATGTCAGGTCTCCACAAAATTGTGCGACCTGTAACTAGAGTGCCGTTAGCTCAGGTGTGGGCAAGTCCAGTCCTCAAGGGCCACCAACAGGTCAGGTTTTCAGGATATCCCTGCTTCAGCACTGGTGGCTCAGTCGACTGAGCCACCTGTGTTGAAGCAGGGATATCCTGAAAACCTGACCTGTTGGTGGCCCTTGAGGACTGGACTTGCCCACCCCCGTGGTAGCTCGTGACCCGTTGGTTTTGGCTGGCTGCGTGTTCCTCTCTTTCTCCCTCCGGAGTTTTGTGTTTTTTTAATGAACACACAGGCTTCATTCTTGGAGGCTCGGAGCCTGGCGAGACATTGGCACTGCCGGGCGAGACATTGGCACTGCCGGGCGAGACATTGGCACTGCCAGTCCCTTCTCTGGCTACATTAGTCATGTAAGCAGGATCTCTGATAAAAGCACACACACAGGGGTGAAAGCTTCCAGCTTGTGATTAATGGTCTGTTTGTGCTACTGAGCTCCTCACTCTCTGCGGGCTCATCTTCCCGGGGAACAGGGGGGCAGCAAAACTTAAACTACAACTCGGGCTGCAGAAATATCGCTCCCAATACCCTGCAGTCAGCAAGCAAAGCCAAAGGTCGGCGGCTAATGGCCGGACTCACTAACCGGCCCAAACACTGTTCTAGGGAATACAAAGGAGAATGCATCAGTCAGTATATCTGTAATTATCCTACGTAACAATGTGCGGTTATAGAACAAAAACTGCTTTGTGCTGCAAACCAGGGCATGCTGTATAAGAAACGATGTCTGCATAAGACATGTACATATACACACACACACACACACACACACACACACACACCTTATTCTGTATGTACTTGAAATATCAGGTACATGGCAGTGCACATACGTATATATAGTATTTAGTGTTTTATATATATATATATATATATATATATATATATATATATATATATATAACCATACTTGCGGTAGGTAAATGAAGACAGCACTCAGTCCAGTAATTCATAAATAATGTATTCAACATGTAGAAAAAATAACGCCCTTTCCAACGTTTCAATCCCGGAACGAGATCTTTCTCAAGGGGGGTGTATATATATATATATACAGTGTGTGTGTGTGTGTGTGTGTGTGTGTGTGTGTGTGTATATATATATTATTTAGTGTGTCCTTTTATGCCTCTATTGTATGCCGAGCTGACTGTGCCAAACGTATAAAACATTATAAGCATCACAGTTTTATTTGGCGCAAATGTTAAAAATCAATTTTTAGTGTTGTTCTGCACAGCATTAAACCAGTCAGTCTGATGGAGAGATAACAGTGTGTATACTGTAATGTAACGCCCCCCGAAATGTAACGCCCCCCGAAATGTAACGCCCCCCGAAATGTAACGCCCCCCGAAATGTAACGCCCCCCGTAATGTAACGCCCCCCGTAATGTAACGCCCCCCGTAGCACTCAAGGTAAGGAGAGGGTTAAAAAAAACTGGAATGGCTGCTACCCAATATCCCTCCCCCTCCAATGTCACACATGTAGCAGTCCTGGCGCTCTGGGGCATGTTCTACAAGCTGTGCAGCGCAAATAGAAGGGATCCAGTGCCTACTCCCCGGCAGGGGAACACTATGGGACACTGATAGCAATCAGACACTAAATTATTCAGCACGGGCTCACTGCAACGCAGGAGTGCAGGGGGCAGGCGCTTAACATATCTGCAAAGGAGTGTTTGTAAGGCAATCCCTGCGTGCGAACAATGCCCCATTTCCCTCCTGCAGGGGATGGCCAATGGGATGGAGCTACTAGAGGAGGTATTTCACTGATCGGGAATAGCAAGCTCACAGTGTGTTGGCAGATTTATCTGACCACTGTTCTGCAATGGGATATATATCCAGATATAGATCTTGGTTATGCATCAAGGCCCAGATACACAAAACGCCCGGCAAGTGACTTCGCGTGATGCTAACGTAATGTAACGCCCCGTTCCGCCTCGCCGCAAACCTTCAAAGGCACGCAACGCCAAGTCACCGTACCCCCCGAGAATAGCAATGCAATAACTAGAACGCACGGTTATGCTACAATTACATATGCCAGGGCTGGCCAACTCCAGTCCTCAGGGGCCACCAACAGGTCAGGTTTTCCGGATATCCCTGCTTCAGCACAGACAGAGCCACGTGTGCTGAAGCAGGGATATCCTGAAAACCTGACCTGTTGGTGGCCCTTGAGGACTGGAGTTGCCCATCCCATGCCTTAGACACTCATGTGGGTGGAACAGTATTACCACCTGCAGCAAAAGGGTTAAATATTTTCTCTCTCTACAGAGTGCGGTGGTAACATCCACCTGTCCTTCCATGCGTAGCATTGCTGCCGACGTGCAATGTTGCTGATAACACAAATAAAAATAATGAAGAATATTTTGTCTCCTTAAAGTTGTTCTCTCGCTCCCCTTCTTCAGCCGGTGCTGTCCCTGATAAGTGTGAAGTCTGCAGAGGAGCTGATAGAAAGCGCCTATCAGAAGGGTCTGTGTGAGAACAGCACCGATCACAGCTCCATCGCAGACACTGGCATCCACTCCCAGCGCGCACAAATTAATATCTGCTCCAATTACCCGAATAGAGTCGGGCTGGAGGCTGGCGATAGGGAAATATCTCTTACGGAAAGGATGCGGCAACAAAATAAAAAAGGAAGGGAAGTTGCAGGGGCAGCGAGATGCCCGCCTGAGACGCACGGGGGGAGAGTTACAATAAAAGGACTGATCAACAAGAGTGGACTGCTAGAATGAGACCCGACTGGGGGGTCACGGTCACTGGCTGTACTGATCCAGACCAGCAACTTCTGACACATCCGTCACTTCTTGTTTGTTATGTTATGCCCCCCTCTGCATCAAGTGCTACAAGTCTCCTAAAAAAAAGTATCAGTTTCATTGCCCCCCTTTTCTTAACCACTAAATAGTGCGTGTACAAATAAATTATAAATAGATATAGATATATATATATGTGTGTAGATATAGATATGATATACAAAGCACCCGGTGCAATATAGAAATATATTATTGTAACAAGATCTCTAAATGACTATGTAAAAAACATCCAAAGTCCAAAAGAAAAAATGATAACTTAAGATATACCAGAGTGCTAAAAGGTAATGGGGACATATGTTTAAATGTAGCACCAGCAGATAGTCAATTTGTATAATGAAACAGTCAATTTCTTCTGGAAGGGACGAGGTTAAATTTCAGAGCCTCTATATCTATGCAAGGGGTGTTCAAGTATAACTCCCCTTGCATAGATATAGAATATATATAATAATATAATATATTTCTATATTGTGTCGGGTGCATTGTATATAATTTTTATTGTGCTTTTTGTGTTAAAACCAGCATCATGGCTGCATAGTGTAGAAATAACATTTAATCCTTATGTTTTTGCGCACCTGATATTCAATTGAATGTATGTATGTATGTATGTATGTATGTATGTATGTATGTATGTATGTATGTATGTATGTATATATATATATATATATATATATATATATATATATATATATATATATACGTATATACACACACACAGTGGTTGACAAATCACCAAAAAATCTACTCGCCACCTAGTACCAAACGTGTGCTGCTTGGGCCAATATTTACTCGCCCGGGGGTTAAATCCACTCGCCCGGGGCGAGCAAATGTATAGGTTTGTCGAACACTGTATATATATATATATATATATATATATATATATATATATATATATATATATATATACAGTGATCGACAAATCACCCAAAAATCTACTCGCCGAACATAAAAAATCTACTCGCCATCTAGTCCCCTAGAGGGGGCGAGAGAGGGCGAGAGACGGGATGGGGGGGTGATGGGGGGGCGGGTGATGGGGTTGTGCAGTGGTGGGGTGACAGGGGTACTTCTGGTGTCCTGCACACACACACACACACACACACACACACACACACACACACACACACACACACACACACACACACACACAGTCTCTCTCTCTCTCCCATACACACACACACACACACACACACACACACTGTCTCTCTCTCTCATACACTGTCTCTCCCATACACACACACAGTCTCTCTCTCTCATACACACACCCACTGTCTCTCCCATACACACACACACTGTCTCTCTCTCTCATACACACACAGTGTCTCATGGGGGGAGGGGGAGAAGGCCGCGACCGAGCACCACCACCACGCTCCCCCCGCTACCACCTCCCGCCCCACGGGCAGACACGGGGACTGGGGGGGAAGCGGAGACTGCGGGGGAAGGGGGGATATCCTGAAAACCTGACCTGTTGGTGGCCCTTGAGAACTGAAACTGCCCACCCCTTTGTTAGAACATGGCCTGCTCCAGCCAATGGGATTCATGCAGCCTGGAGAAGCAGGATATCCTCGTGAGCGTACAGGTGCAGCAGCACGTGTAGTTACCCGCGTAAGGGCATAGGGAAAGGGGGCTACACACCCATATATACATATACCGTATACATACATACACCATATTTTTTTCCCTACACTTTCATACAAGTGCCTGAAAATGACTTGTTTGCAACACTGATAGTGCACAACTGGCACTAACTGAGATGTTTCACCCAATGAGTTATTTCAGGGCCTTTAATTCTTTACTTTGCAGCTTAGCGTGGATTTCTGTAGCATGTGCTGCTTCCCGTAGCTATGGCACTAACCTCGCCACTGTGTTGTAGCGACAGTGATGTCAGAGAACAGGTGAAACTTAACCCTTTCACTGCCCGACTGACGCGCCTGCAAAACTGAGCGGAGCAATTTGTTCAAAGCCACTGTGTGAATGACTCACTGATAAAAAAAAACACACACACAGTCACCGCACATGTTAACAAACGCAACGCGTTTCAACAGTAGTGCGACCGAAAACCATGATTTAGGAGATAAATAACACGCGTGTCAACTCGCATCGAAAGAATCAGCTACAGTACATCAATATATATATATTCCTTTCTTTCTTTCTTATTTGTAACGCATGTGACAATGTATAATTATAGGTATATTCTTACCTAAGTTGGCAATCATTTGGTGTCTCGGTTATAAATTTGTCAAAATCCCGATTGTGTGCTAACATAATGGCTGCTTAAGTCAGTGCAACACAGCAGCTACAATGTATCCTTATATCACTACGGTAACATGATCTATTGTTACAGTTTGCAGCAAACGGCTGGCAACATTTGCAACAAATTACCCCAAACAGCAAAGTGTTACAAAGATCTTGCACTGCTGGGGAGGTGGGCTACAACCGGCTATAGAAATCAGAGGATGATTTAAACAATCATTAAACATGGCATTTGAGTTGAATTAAAATAATATAAAAAGTAAACAGTCATCACTACAGAACTGATTTAGAAAATAAATATATATATAAGATTTCACATGTTTTGCTGCTTTAATGGAACATTTATGTAAAAAAATATTATTGAGGGCACGGTCGTCATTTTGTAAACCCTGGTTGGTCCAGCACTGAGGACTATTGTATTCTCTTTCTTATGAACACTATTTTTACAAGCCAACGGTTTTACAGACAAATACATTATTTAAAAAATAATAATAATATATATACATTAGCAAGGGACTATGCCTCTCCCCCTGAGCGCCAACAGAATCTGCAATACTGTATCTCTCATCAGCAATTAATCAACATCCCGGATCATCCGATCCACTCACTGCCGAGTCGGAAGAGTGAACTTTGTATGTATGGGTTTAGTCATCAGTCGAGTCCAGAGGGGTGCTCCTTGTGAGCCAGGTAACCCAGATCATATCTACTAAGGCAAGGGTGACATCCGTCACACCCGAGCTGCCTGCAAACGCTCCCAGCACTTGGTATGACCCGCTCACCCCTGTATTGAAAGCCGAAATTCAGGGAAGTATCCGATACATTGGCCCAAATATACATCCATGACCATGTCCCTTGGTGCAGCGTTTAGCCCTCTGGCCTCCTAGCTGTGGGCGATGTCCTGTTAAAGGTTATTTGGTTTCTTTCTGCCGATGTTTCCCAATGATTATTATTAAAGAGCGTTACAGTTCTACTCACAAAGTAGCTTTGGGGTAAAATCTCAGTAGTACGTTCCTGGACTGAGCTGAAGCCTCTCCAGGAGGGCCACGTACTTCCTTACCCAATTACACGTGTCATGTAATAAAGGGCAAGTATCCCATCTAACCAAACTATAATGGGGTACAGGAAAATTGTGCAATATATGTTAAAAGAACGATGCACTCATTGATCGCTGAGAGGTAGTTATATCTCTAGGGGTAGAAGGTGTAAATTACTGGCGGATATGTGATTAACCCCTTTAGGCGCTAATCTCCTGCCACACACTGCTTCTATCGTGTGTTTGCACATGTGCTCTGCGGGATAGCAATGTAGCAGTCACCTTCACCTACCCAGTGAAGTAGGGTACATAGGGTTTAATCATGTTGGTTTCATAATGTTTTGGTTGTAATTGTATCAAGTGTGTTACAGCCCAGCACTAGTGATAGTGTAGCAGAAAGGTATCTTGCTGCACTTGTATCAAGATATACCGAGTAGGGGGAGGTCAGGATGTAAATGCCAGTATGTTCTCGATTTGTAGCTTTTAGTTACAAACCTGCTTTTCTGTATAAAGAGGTTAATCAGATAAATCAGCCAGTAATTTACCCCTGCTAACCCATGCAATATAATTACCTCTCAGTGATCAATGAATGCGTCGTTCTTTTAACATATATGGCACAATTTGCTACATTATTGCCTGTACCCCACTAATTTAATCTACATATTAAAAGTTGGGTGATAAGATAGCCCACAAATCAGCCTGGCAATCCTGTGCCAATTGTAGGGATTTTTTTGTCTTCCTAATGTTTTTGTCTATTATTACTTCTAACCACAATTAGCGCCCCTTCCATTCTCCTCCCAGCCACCCCCACCCCCAATCAAGACAATAGCTATCTTGGCAAACCTATAACAGGGTACCGGAGCAGCAGCAGCGTGTTCAGGTCACTGTTACATCTCGTGTGTACGTGCTACCTATTTCCTATCTATCTAACACTTTACTTCCTGTTGACTTAATCTCACGGAATTCCAGAGCATTCCAGTGCTATTAGGTCATTGCTTCCCGCCTCCGAGTACATGGCAGGCAACAGAACCATCGTTCCAGCCGGCAGCAAACGGTCATTTTTCTCATGGAAAAAGCCGCGTTTTACCGACGTGTAAGGAATATTGGTGCAAACATGTAACACGGGTGTAAATAACCTGTGTGTTATCTGAAAAATACAACATAAAAAAAAATGCTAAATATGTATGCAATGTTGGGGGGGCTGGGGGGGAGTGCTGGGCAGCAGGTGTTTTTCGGTACGTTCTGTATATACTATTCTCCGTAATGAAAATAACACCATAATACCATGTGAGCTCACTTGAGAAGCCTCATATTAATACATTAATATCTGAGCTGCCTGCAAAACAGTTCTCAGTACGCAGTCTGGAGATAAACAGATATATCTTCTCATACGGCTAAAGTCACCATCCTTTTTTTTTTTTAGAGTAGCCAATTAAAGTGCAACGTTGGAAACTCATAGTGGGATCTTAAACCACGGGCGTTGCATATTTTTTTAATCATTATGGAAAACTAGGTCCCATTATAACTTAGATTGTAAACTCTTTGGGCAGGGCCTCCTTTTCATATTGTTTTGTCCGACACGCTTATTCCAGGGGTGGGCAACTCCAGTCCTCAAGGGCCACCAACAGGTCAGGTTTTCAGGATATCCCTGCTTCAGCACAGGTGGCTCAATCAGTGGCTCAGTCGGAGACTGATTGAGCCACCTGTGCAGAAGCAGGGACAGATTGAGCCCACCCTCGCTGACACAATGATATCCTGAAAACCTGACCTGTTGGCGGCCCTTGAGGACTGACGTTGCTCGCCACTGGCTAATTCCCGTCATGTCATGTGTATTACTGGTGTATTACTGCTGTAAAGCGCCATGTATCTGAACGGCGCTGTATACAGATAGAGAAGAGTAAGAAGTCGGCACTCACGTGGTCTTGATGGAAAAAATACCCAAAGGATTTATTTAAAGATAGAGTGACGCTGCGGTCCGATATTGAGGAAGGCCCGCGAGCGGACCGAAACATCGCGCTATCGTTAAATAAATCCCTCGGATACTTTTTTCATCAAGACCACTTGAGTGCCGACTTCTTAATCTTCTGGATTTCAGATGGGATCCACCATGATGCAGGACCACGTTGCAAGTATCTAATTTCGGTGAGAGTGCCACGCAACAGTAAGCTATATAAAGATGTACATACATAATGAAATGTGGGTGGAACATTTGGCAGAGGGGCCTGCGACAGTGCACAGTGGCGAAGAGATTGACGTGACCTTCCTTATACCACCACACCCAGTGTTGGCTCATTAGAACCTTACCTGGACCATTCCATCTTGGTGTGTCTTCAGTGTCCTCATTACTGTTAGGACTTTCAGGAGCTTGGACGTTTTCCTTGTCCTCCTGAGACTCGCTTTCTATTTAGTAAGAAAAGGAAAATACAGTCTGATTGCTTAAGACATATTTAACAATACAAATAATAAAACACATTTTTCAGAAACGGAAAAATCCTCTACCCATGTAACACACACTCATTTACCTTGGACCTTCTGCACCAGTCCTCAAGAGTCCCCCCAACAGGTCAGGTTTTAAGGATATTTCAGCTTCAGCACACTTGGCTCAATCAGGGGCTCAGTCTTTGACTGAGTCCCTTATGCTGAAACAGAGATATCCTTAAAACCTGTCCTGTTTGGTGGTTTTGTGATCAGATCCACAAACATGTTGCACGTAAAAACAGCTGTGGTTTCTCTACTCTTGCTGGATGGAGCTACTTCCAAGCAGTTTCAATGGACGTACACTAACCTATGCAGTTTACAACACACAATAGTGTATGAGGGCATTCAGTTTATATAAGTGTAGTCCCCCCCCTCCCCCTTTTGGGGACTAATAGTTAGTATAAGAGGTTAACTGTGTGGGATCACTCAGGTTACTGCCCTCCCCATCATGTGATACAGAAAGGGATAGCCCCTCCTTTGTATGTCTTGTGACCAGTAATGTCACTATAGGGAGACAGAAGGATATATATAGATCCTCCCTATGTTCTAGAAACAGGTTCCTTAGAGTTCAGACTGAAGCCTCACTGTGAGTCCTGTAAATAGGTGTGTGTGTGGGTGTGTGTGTGTATTGTGTGTATTAAGGATGGCCTGTCACCATTTATTATTTTCAGTTATGGAACGTGCCCTATATTGTTATCGCCTATAGTAATGGCCCAAGATTATTGTCCTTCGGGAAGAGGAGTGTGCATGTGCTTAGTGGGAGTTCTCAGAGTAGTAACTCCGGAGTATAATTGGATTGACCCCACCAGAAGGTCCTAAATAAACTCCCGATCCAATGTGCCTGGACGAGGTAGACAGTACACAGAGTGACGGCATACTGATCCGAGGACAGAGTACATTCCCACCATAGGCCCACTTGAGATGGGGCATTATTTACACTATGCAGGAGATTGCCAAGCTAACTATTACTAAAGGGAAACATGTATAAGTACCTCCCCAGCGTAGGGTGAGAGCTGCCAGGGGGAGAAGCACAGAGTAACCCTATTAATGTCCAAAGTGAGGTCTGTTTTTGTATGGTGAGCATTATCAACGAATGGGAATAAAGCTCTTGCTTGTACAATACAAGCTCCTGGCTCTCATCATTATTCTATCTGCATATCCAAAGGTATGAGAGACTGAACCAGATATATACATACATACATACATACATACATACATACCTACATACATACATACATACATACAAGTTAGTGGAAAAAATACATATACATACATACAAGTTAGTGGAAAAAATACACATACATACATATATTAGGGTGCCAATTTTTCCCCAGTTCAAAACCAGGACAATTTTCACGCATGTGCCGTCCGTACGGGCCGACAGCACACGCGTGTCTGACGAGAGCGGATTGCGCATGCGCATGATCAGCTCTTGCCGGCAGCGCGTTCCCGAAAGTCGTGAAAAAAACGGGACGTCTGGTCACCTTAATTATATTTATATATCCATACCCAACTCGATGTACACTCTTTCACAGCCGAGTCACATAAGTTAACACGTGTACCTACAAATGATGTAATATTATTACCAGAGGTATACGGAAAGAAAGCAAGTTGGCAAACAAATGATGTACACTATATCTAATATATACAGTATAAACAGTAAATATATATATATATAATTGTATTTATTTATTCTTAAACAGTAAAAGACCAGCAGTATTTTAATGATACGTCTTTGGTTACAGTGGTTGTGATGATGGCCACTGCTGCCTATACAAACTGCGTGTATTTATGAGGGTGCGCGCTATCATATCCTATCCATAGTCATTAGGGAAAAGACGATGTTTTCATTCGTTATTCAATATGCTGCGAAGCCGCATCCCTGGTGCTGGGAAGCAGTATCACAGCACAATAATTAGGGGTCTCTGGGCAACTCTGCCTGCAAAACAGAGCAAGTCCCTTTGAAATGTCCCGTCCACGTGCTGAACTGCAGAAGCAGAGAGGTTAATAGGGTGTTTGGGCCACAGTTCTCCCCACTGCCTTTTCCTAGCAACTGGCTGACAATAATTTTCCCCATTAACTGCTGTTAAAGATGCAGCGATAAGGTTATCTGCGTATGACAGTCCTGGTGATTAGCGCACAAAGTGCATGTTTGCATAGCGTCCTGCAGCGATAACCGAAACAAGAGCAGATCGATCGCGGCCATAAATGCCAGCGTCAGAATTATTAATAGAAGGCGACAGCAGCGTGATTAACATCAGATTGATTAGCATTCAACGCTTTCTCTCTCCGAACCTCGCCCCCCCCCCACCCCAAATTCTTCCTATGGTTGGTCAAGTAAATAACAAGGGGCTTATCGCTTCGGTAGTTTGCCGCGGGATAAAGGAATGACGCCGGAAAAACAAAAAGTCTGTTAAAGTGCGTTGTAAAGTTTGCCGTATGAAACCGTTTGCCGTTTGCTTCCAGTGTGGATCAGGGGCGGCCAACTCCAGTCCGCAAGGGCCAACAACAGGACAGGTTTTGAGGATATCCCAGCTTCAGCACAGGGGCTCTGATTGAGCCGCCTGTGCTGAAGATGGGACTGATTGAGCAATATGTGGTCAAGCAGGGATATCCTGAAAACCTGACCTGTTAGGGGGGCTTGAGGACTGGCATTGAGCCCCCTGTCCTAGAGGCACACCTGAGGCAGTGTGCTCACGGAGAACGCTCAACTTAAGAAATATCTTTGTGGCCTAAATATTCCACGTTTTTGTGCTGACTTAAGCTGTTGTATTTAAAATCATTGTAATGTCCATACTATAAATTAGGAGAAAAAAAGGTAATATATAGTGCATTCCTCTGAAAGCCATGTGTCCTCAAAGGAAATGATAGGAGCAATAGAAAAATAGGCACGGAGAAGACGTCTCTTTTATTGTTTGTTTGTATTCTCCTCCTTCTCTCCTCCTAATGGAGACATCGGCCTCCCCATCTCACCCCATTAATCAGGCACCTGCCAAGTCACTGCCTGGTTATTAGGGACGTGGACAAAGGGTTTCTCTGGGAGGACAAATGGGCGGCACCTTATCCGTTCAAATGATCAGGCAACCAACTTTCCCCTCCCATAACCTCCCCGTCAGCAAAGGGGCGAAAACCGACCGGGAGGGGTTGGTCTTCTGGCAACTACGCAGGGAGATCATTGAATGGGATGGGTGAAACAAAGCAGCTCCCTATGGGGGCATCAGCGGAGGAACATGCCCCCTGATCTCATGGTTTTTAAAGGAGGAATTCACGCGAAACAAATTTCAGCGCCTGATTGAAGCAGGGGGTCTCCGGAGCTGAACCCCACTAATTTCAGCTCAGGGGACCCCCTGATTCCCATGAAACACAGCTCCGCAGGGGGTGCCGGTATCTCTGCCAAGTTTCATGCTCCCGCGTCACGTGAGTCAGTAGGAAGCCGAACCCGATGATGTCACGGGTCGTGACGTCAGGACGCGGGACGCTTTGAAACTTCGCCATCCCGTGAACCCTGCTAGCCGAGCGGATATCGGCATCCTCTACAGAGGTAAATATCTCCGGAAGCAGGGGTCCCTGGAGCTAAATGTAACGGGGTTCAGCTCCAGAGACCCCCTGCTTCAATGCAATCTTATTATTTTTTTTTTTTTTTTTAAAGTAAATCAGTAAAAGTCAAACTCGTTAGCTTGGGTTTCCCCTTTACATAGTGAACCCTAAGTTGTAACGCTAGTGTGAAAATACACTGGAGTTGCCAACTTGCTCCCCCCTTCCTTTTATCCCCCTGCCTTTCCCCAGTTGTCTCCTATGGGTTACAGCAGGGGTGCGCAATCTTTTGGCACTGCGCCCCCCTGGGAGCACTGCCGTCATGTTCGCGCCCCCCCCCCTACCTTCCTACAACGTCAAATGATGCCGTGGAGGTCATGTGATGTCACGTGACCCGCTGCGTCCTTTGACATCGCGTTGCTATGGTTACGGGCGGGTCATGTGATGTCACGTGACCCTGTGGCGTTATTTGACGCTGTAGGAAGGTAGCGGGGTGCGAACACCATCACTGTCACCATAGCAACGCGTCTACTGACTCAAGGTAAGATATACTTACAGAGGCCTCACACGGTCCCCAGCATTTAATTGAAATGCCTTGGGGAAGAGCACAGGGCCTCTGAAGGCGCCGCGCCCCTCCAAAGAAATCTGGCGCCCCCCAGTTTGCGCCCCCCTGGGTTACAGTATATGATTGCACACTCAGGTAGGATGTCATTCCGCAGAGAGAGTGGAATTCTCCTTTCCACAGTGCTGAAAAAAAGTATATGCTACTCTATGGAAAATCTCTGCCTCTATCTGCAGTGAAGACACTTAAGGTAAATTGCAAAATAATTGCAAAATGCCAGAGCAGGTGAACAGCCCTGGGAAGTATTAGAGAGATAAAGTGACCCCCCCCCCCCAACCCCCCATTTCCCCCAAAGAGCTTGCAATTTAATCATGGTACCTGAGGCACAGGGAGATGAAGGGATTTGGCCACGGTCACACAAAGCTGGTCTTGAACCCGTGTCTTCTGTCTCACAGTCCAGTGACTTGGCCAGTGAGCTGCTTCTGTTTCCTAGTGGTAATCAGACATTAAATTTTTTTTATTGTAGGTGAAAAATAGTGACACAAAAACCGCACATGTGTACCGTAAATAAGAATCCCACTTGTGATGCATTTGCACGCCTCTGATAGGTCTGCAGCCCTGCCCTTCCCCATTATCGCTTAGCAAACAGTGCTTCCACTGCAGCCAGGGATTCTGGGTAATGACATGCAAATGAGCACAGTGTGTCACTCTTTACTGCTCATCCATTTTAACATGGGACCCCTATCATTAGTGGTAATCATAACATAAGATTAATACAACTTATCACAGTGGGAATTTGATGTTTTGGGCTAGAAATCCAGGACTTTACTACGTGTGATGGGACGTGATCTGGACAGAACTCCCCGGCTCAGCGTAACAGAAGTAAAAATAGAATCTTGCAGGTAACTATCATAATGATAGCTTGGGTGGAGTTTCCTGAACAATATAGTGCTACATACAACAAATACATAATATACGGGACCCTCCACAACAGTGGTTTCCAACCTTTGAAGAATTGCAGAACAAATGTAAAGTTTTGTGACTCCGAGGAACCCTTTAAAAGTTTGGCGTGACGTTGCGATTCTTCTCATCTCAGGTAGGTAAAATGAATATTGCTAAGGTAGGGCTCAAATATGTTTTAAATAAACTATCGCCACGTTATATACAACTTGTAAACATTAAGTATAACCTGTTTCCAGGAAAGCCCGGTATATGGGCTTTGGTCACAGTGATTGTATTGCAATCAAGATAGAAACGTAAGCAAACTGCTGATGGCAACTTCAGGTTATTGGGTAATAAATGCGCGCGGGTAGAACGATGGGTGAAGCACCTTACAGTTACCTTCACTGCACGATGGGCTGGAAGAGTCATAATCTGCTGACATATCCAGGTCTGAGGTTGCCCCATCTTTTTCGGAATGGCTGGACTCCTCAACCAGGTTGTCTTCTGTGTCCTCCATGTCACCAAGGGAACCTTCAAAAAACACAATGCAGTCCACGTTATACAGTAAAAGGGGAGCAGCCATTAAAGTGGTGCTACAGAGTTACAGCTGGTACAGGGAGACAGTGTATCGGTGGCAGAGTTGCACAGATATAACAGAGTTATTATCGTTTATTTGTGAAGCACCAACATATTCCACGGAGCAGTACAATGGGGTACAGAGTTATGTAGGCCTACATTACATAAACAGGTACAGACAAGTGAGGACAAACATGTACAAAGAGGTAATGAGGGCCCTGCAAGTGAGAGCGGACAGTCTAGAGCAGGGGTGCACCAAACCTTTTTCTTTGCGCCCCCCTGTCTGCTCACGCCCCCCCCTCCCCTCTCTTACTTTCTCTCTGGCATTGGCGGGCTCATTTGAAGTCACGTCATGTGACGTCGCGTTACCATTTGACCCTGGCGACGTGTCGCCAGAATCCGGCTGAGAACAGGTAAGAGGGCGTTAGAGGCCTCGCGCACTCCCCCGGGGGAGTTGTGGGGAGAGCGCGGGGCCTCTAAGCGCCGCGCTACCTCCAGAAAATCTCTGTTTGCGCACCCCTGGTCTAGAGAGAGGGAAAGAGGGACAATGTTGAAACGAGCAGGTGAGGAGGCTGCTTACTGTAGGATAAGGTGTGGCTCAGGTTAGAATATGGCCCAGTCCGAAAGCTGAAGCCATTAAGGGTGGTGGAGGGGGGGGGTGACATAGGGTGGAAATTGGTCCAGCCACATAGCTGGTCTCAATGGGGTTGGAGGGGGCATGGAGTTCGGCATGAATAGAAATGATGGCACATTCGGAGCACAGCTGTAAATAACAATAACAGCCCCTGCTCAGTACCCCTGGAACATGCTATTCTGCATTGCTAAAGGTAGCGTGTAAGTGATTAGGATTAGTACTAGGGAAGCTTAAAGGTTTGGAAAACCGGGCAAGTGCCAACTGGGCGATTCCTGCCAGGCAGGAACGGAGCTCTGTCCCCAGAGTAATGATGACATTATTAAGAGTGAGTTTGGCACACGGACACATTTCATGATTAAAGGTGTATGGTTTATGGTCGGTTTGGTGAAAACGATGGTGTTGCTTCTTTTCTTCCCGCTCCACCACCACCGCCGCCGCCGGGTCTGTATATTGATGTATGTCGCAGCAGCTGGCAATAAAACGGCCGTAACTGCCTTTCGGAGTCTGGCGCCCGGTGATACGGAGCGCGCAAGTGTCGGTTTTATGCAGGGTTTAGGAAATATGAACTACTCCGAAAAAGAAGAAGTCATCAGTGATAACTGCTTCTCAGACCTCAGCGGCTCTCTGACTGCAGGCATGTATATTTACCCCGAGAGAACAAAAGGCTCCATAATCTATACATAGCACACAACAATAAGCGTGAAGAAAGCCTCCCCCAGACCCGGCACAGACAATTTTTCTAATTCTGCTAATTTCAGTTCCAGCACAATTAAAGCAGGCGCTGATAATGCTCAGAAACAATCACCAGCTAACAAATCGCTTTTCTCCTCTTGTAAATGTAACGTCTTTAAGCTAATTTCTTTGTTCACGGCTGCACGGCTCCTGGGCGTCTGATAAAATTAACCCTCGGCTTGCTGATCTCTCCTTGGCACGGAGCAGAAACTGGTACTTGGGCGGAGAAGGGATCGGGCGGGGGGCTTCGTTCATTGCATCCATACACCCCTCTTGATGCAAGATAGGCCTGCAGCCTCCTTTCAGATTGGTTTGTGTTAGAAGGCACCTCTCGCCTCCCAGTTAAATAGCAATCCCTACAGAGCGGATTCATATGTTCCCCTATTGCAAAGTGGAATTGTGCACACCCCTTACCAAAGAACATGCTGCACTGCATTATCATTGAGCATTGCTTCATATTCTTACTATATATTATTTGTATGATGCCAACATATCCTGCAGCGCAGTACAATGTGGGAGGGAAGACCGCAACATTGTATAACGAAAAGACGATATAAATAAGTTAAGATGGACACTAGGAGGAAGCTTTAATGAGCTTACATTACCCCAACAAACAGTGTTTCCAAAAGGGAAAACATACTTTAAACCAGGGGTAGCCAACTCCAGTCCTCAAGAGCCACCAACAGGTTAGGGTTTCAGGATATACCAGTTTCAGCACAGGTGGCTCAATCAGTGGCTCAGTCTTTGACTGTCTTGACTCAGTCTTTCACCTGTGCTGAAGCAGGGATGTTCTGAAAACTTGACTTGTTGGTAGCTCTTGAGGACTGGAGTTGGCTACCCCTATTTTAAACATCTTCAGTGTTCCTGAAATGGTGAAAGCAGCTCATGTAGACCCATTCCTGGGCTCTCAGGGTGATTTTGGGTGTTGTCTGTCTCTGCTACCCTGTAACCCACATGAGATGTAGCAGTTTCTCTGTTGGTATTGAGAGTGCAGGATGACGGTAATATAAGAGGGAGGTAAGTTTCATTAGCTGTAATAGTTGCCAAGCGCCTACAGACCTTCTTAAGAAAGGTCCATGGTGGGACCAAAACATTGACACGTTCAATAAATGTATGCAAGTACTCATGAGTGCACATCTTGTTAATCTTCTGTATACGTGTAATCCAACTACACTCGGTTCGAACCCCAGTAGCAGCTCCTGGTGATCTTCGGTCTGTCACTTTATCTCTGTTCTCCAGGCACCAAAAATAATAATAATTAAAAAAAAAAAAAATTCTATATGGCAGCTGTGCTCAACTCCAGTCCTCAAGATCCCCCAACAGGTCAGGTTTTACGGATATCCCAGAGATGGCTCAGTCAAAGACTGACTCACTGATGAAGTCACCTGTGCTGAAGAAGGCTCTTCAGCTGAGCCATTGATTGAGCTATGTGTGCTGAAGCAGGGATATCTGTAAAACCTGACCTGTTGGGGGGTCTTGAGGACTGGAGTTGAGCCCCCCCCCCCCTGCTGTATGAGGCAGACTTGTGCTTGAAAAATACTAAGTGAAGCACTGTGTACACTGCAGTTCTTTATAGGGAACTATCTATGAATATTATAGCAGATGGGACGACTTTAAAAAAAACAATCCAACAATAAAAGTGCTTCTCAACACGCAGGAGCTATAATTCTAGCAGTGGAGGGGTTAAAAGACATTTTCATAAAGTTCCATGAAGCAATATTTTTCACCCCTCCTGAATTCCTGCCCGGCAAGCAGCATGTAAAAAATAAAAATAAATAAACTGCCCCAGGAGGCGGGTTTGGGAGCCCTGGTATGGGGAACAAAGGATCGTTTCAGCAAACTTTAAATTTCCCCCTGATAAGAATCTGAGATCAAGCGGCTGGCGTTTGGGCCGGGATCAATGCAATGAATTTAGCCTTCTGGCAGACGCAAAAAAAGATTAAAAAGAAAAATGGTGGTAACTGACCCAAATGTCTTCCCGTTTCCACAGCTTTGTCTGCTGCTACTCCTGGCGTCCGGGGACTTCGTATTCTGCTGGGAATTTTACAGTGGCAATAGGGGACATCTAACCATTATTTTTCACCTTTAAGATCTTTTAATTAGAGCACACCTCGTTAACGAAGCGTATGGGAAGCTCCGCTGGCTGATACTATACATCTCATATGCACCGACGCTGACCCCTGGCAGACGCACTTACCAGAACGCCCTCCTACTGTCTCTGTAAGCTCTCCCCACTTACCACTTAGATTGTAAGCTCTTCGGGGCAGGGAATCCTTTTCCTATTGTTTTATGACTGAAGGGCTTATTCCCATTATGTGTTATAATGTCACGTGTATTATACAGCGCTATGTACCTGGATGACGCTATATAAATAAAGATATACATATATACCACCAGAGTGAAGGGATTGGGGCACACACTTAACAAGTATAAGCCAGAGTACTGGAGAGGGTACTGCTATCAGAGTACTGGAGAGGGTACTGCTATCAGAGTACTGGAGAGGGTACTGCTATCAGAGTACTGGAGAGGGTACTGCTATCAGAGTACTGGAGAGGGTACTGCTATCAGAGTACTTATAGGTACTGTACAAAAATAAATCACAGGGATAGACACAACATGAATATGGAAGGCCAATAAAAGATACTTTTTTGCATATTTATGGTGTGCCTATCCCTTTGTTATTTTTTTACATACATAGTACGGCAGAAAAATAAAGACTCCATCTCTGTTTTGAAGAGCTTACAATCTAGACTGAGACCAAGTGCAGCTCTTCAAGGACTATGTTGGGTACGATTTTGGGTTTCTTCAAATAATGGTTATAGTGGGTTAAAAGCCTCCACAAGAAGTCCATGTGTGTATCCACGCGTGTCTTGCACGGCTCCCCCAAAACTGCTTAATTCTCCCAATTATTATTCTTTAGACATCACAGGCACAGATCCACAAAGGTCCTCGAAGTCCCCCAACATGACGGTAACCCAACTTAAGGCCATGTTAACACCAGCAGTGTATTTCCAATGGACAGTAACATACGCATAAGTCAGGTTTCCTCCTGTAAAAAGCACAGCGTTGACTAGAACGGCTGTTAATGATAAGGACGTGCAAATGATGCACGAATATAACATTACGTATCCATTAACGCAGGGACTGACCGTTGCGTTGGTTACCTAAACGTGGCGTTGCTCGCATTCCGACCCTGAAATAGGGCTTATTTAGGGTCTGGATTGGCGCAACATCACAGTTGGGCATCCGGTAACGGACGGGGTAGCATTTTCTCCAGCGTTATTTCCCTCTCCGCATCAGCTAAACACCTATTTTAGGGTCTGGAACCAGAGTTACGCCAAGACATACTTAACGCCACATTACTGGAAGATAAAGCAACGTCAAGCCACAACAACGCAACGTTAATGCGAGGGTGGGCAACTCCAGTAATCAAGGGCCAAGAACAGGTCAGGTTGTTAGAATGTCCCTGCTTCAGCAGAGGTGGCTCAGTCTGACCTGTAGGTGGCCCTTGAGGACTGGAGTTCCCCACCCCTGCGTTATTCCACTGCTAAGGAGATATAGAACAGCCGCTGTGTTTGCATGAAATGAGCTTTGAGGATACGCGTTGCCCTCGGGGAACATAACAAGCACCGCCGCTTCGTGTTACATCACTTTATGAGCCCGGATTTAACGGGAGCTTTGTGGATCTGGGTCATTATCTTTGCTGTTGTGCAGTCAGTAACCAAGATGAAACAGTGATCCATGTGTTGGTAAAATGACCCGCTCAATCCTCACCCACGCTCTGTGACCCCCACAATCCCATTTAGCTGCCCTCTGTTACAGGCCCCTCTGCCCATAAACAAGGTGAACCCCCTTGTAAAGTAGCAATCTATTTGGGGGTTTTTTCTTCTTCATTTTTTTTAAATCCAGGGTTGAAGCAGGGGGTCCCCGGAGCTGAACCCAGTTTATTTCTGCCCCGGGTGTCCCCTGCTTCCGGAGATACCTCCGAAGGGGGTGCCGGTATTTCCTGTAAGTTTAAAGTTCCCGCGCCACATGGCAAATAGGAAGCCTCAATGGGTGGCAGGGGGCGGGAGCTTTGAAAAGCAGCCATATAGTGAACCTAGGAGTGGCTACGGGCACCCCCTATGGAGGTAAGTATCTCTGGAAGCAGGGGGTCCCCGGAAACACATTAATAGGGTTCAGCTCCGGAGACCCCCCGCTTCAATCCTATATATAAAAATAATAGTAAAGAGGCAATCCACGCCGGACTTTTTATTTATTTTTTTCCAAGGTGCAGTTTTGCAGATACTTTGTACCCCTATGTACCATCACACCTCCCTACCCAGCGCCAGATACGTGCCAATCGGCTACTCTGCTTTCAACAGGCACGGCCGCAGCTGCTAGGGTGAAACGAGACGCCAAGGCCAGGAGCGGAGGGGAGGGAGGAGGGGGTGTCAGAGAAAAAGCATGTCTGGGAGCGTCACTTCTGTGGGATCGCTGGGAGACGGCCACACTTATCACCTCTTGCAGGCATCCTAAGTCAGCCTGATCTGTCTATTCTTCATTAAGCAAATACGCTGAAATGGAAATGAAAACATAATAGCTTTTTGATTTGCAGCGAGATATTTTGCATATTGGTTCGACGCTGATAGCGGAATTTCATCAACTCCCTTTTTTCATGCTTTAAAAAACGGAATTACTCAGGCTGGCCACTGAAATGTGGCGAGAAAAAATCCCCTTACAGCAGAGCTCAAACCATTAAACTTGTATTATTATTATTATAATGGGCAAGACTCCCCCCCAGCCTCCCACCCCTCCATGTACAGTGATGGTACCAATGGGATTAATCTAGGATGACAGGACAAGATTAACTCTTTGTGGTCTTGGATTGCTAGCTCTTGGGAGCGGAAATATCACTGCCTAATGTGTTTATCTGCTGTCATGTATGGTGATAATTTACATGGTGATAATTATGTTCAAATGCCTCTTGTTCTGAAGGTCACACTGTTCCACGCCCCCACTATACAAACCATGTAAAATATATAGGGGGTGGACAAAAATATAGGAGCCAGCGTTTTGTTAAGCAGGGCGAGCGGCTCTGTGTCATAGTGTGTGTGTGTGTGTGTGTATCCACACCTCCAGCCTGAATTGAAAGCAAGGTTGGGCAGAGTCCTAGAAAACACTGTTGTGTGCTGCGCCCACCCGCTGCCCCCACCCGTTGCCCCCACCCGCTGCCCCCACCACCCCGCCCAACCTCTGCCCCACCCCAGCACGCCACACGAAGTGGCGCAGCAATTACTGACCAAAGCGCGGAGCGCTGTTGCCGGTTGTGACTGACAGGAGTTACATTTTTGGTGTCCGGGTGATCTACCTCTGATAGATACACACACATATACATACAATGTACATACAAAGTGATAAATGTTGCTGAACATTAAATTAGCTGTGGTGGGACTTCCACCCAAGAGCTCACAATTGAAGGGCCTGTTGCCTGGAGCTCTTCATGTGTATTTACTAGGACAGGGCACTGGACCTTCAACCAGGTGGATGTACCCGTTGGTGACTTCTCCCCACTTGGCCTTCAGTGGCAGAAAGTGCCAACGTAGGCACGTTCCTTTCCACAGAGGTCAGCCATCCTTCAACTGAAACATATACAGCCAATTCCACAGAGCTGTTAGAGAGGAAGACGCTGGTCCCAGATCTGCTTTAGGTGACCATGAAGATGTGAAGGACTGCACGGGCCTGGGTTTGCCATAGGGATAGCTGCACTTTAGTAGACTGCTAGCCTCTACGGAAACACAAAGGGCTGCAATAATTTGGGGTAGTTTAGGGATGCCAGTGTCCCTGCATCCCACCCAGTTTGTCTAAGTGGGGGGAACATCGACTTCCAAGTGAAAAGTTGGCAGCCATGGCACACCGAGGCTATCTCGGTGAACAGCGGGTTAAGGGAGGGGAAAGAAAGATAACACGGAGAAAAAGGAGCAGTCACAGTTCACAGGACAAAAGGATTCCAAGCGATTGTCTGAGCGCTTCACCCAAATTAAAAGCCACATCAACGTCTTTCAACGCTGAAATAATAAACCGTTTCTGAAATACTCCTCGTTTATCCAGTAAATTAAAAAAAGGCAGAAAGAGGGGGGACGGGGGGGTTGATAAAAAGAGAAAGAAAGAGAATTCCAAGCTGCCAAGTGAAAGACCCTGGATATAAGAGCCCAGGCATGCAGACAAGCGCGGTCCGATAAGGGCGGCCGATAACAGATAGAAAATAGTAACACATTCGGACTTTCCCACCAGCTTCGAGATCATGGGAGGATGGAACAGAGGACAGATAGCAAAGCTCGTCCCCACCTTCTGCAGCCCCTTTGCCTTTCATGCACCTTACACAAGGCTCTTTTAACCCTGACGGAGTCCGTGACTCCCGTTCTAGGTTACCCCTTTCAGAACAGAGCCGGGGGAGGAGGGGGGGGGTGCAGTTGTGTAGGGCAGGGGAATGCGAGAGGGGAGATATGGAAAGGGGTAATTACAACCAGAGAGGGGTGAAAAATTCCAAAATGCATTCACAATTATCATGTTTTTTTTTTGAACCACAATCATTTCCTGGGGAACCAGTCTGCAGAACTTTTAAAGGGCTAAGGAGTTTCTCAGAAAATCACACATTTCCGCCATTAATTTGCGGTTTCACCGATGAATCGCAGCTCGGACACAATTCGCAAGTGATTCGCCAAGTTTTTTCTCCAGCGAGTCCCAGATTTCAGGGTCTGGGTGGGAGTTCGCACAGATTGAATTGCTTGATGAGTTTTTGCCCGCGCTGTGACTCGGCTCTGACTGGGGGGGGGGGGGGGTTAATTGCGCATGGTTCCCGAACTCGGGCAAAAGCTTTTCACATCTGCACATCATTAATTACAAGTGTTCTGTGGTACCAACGCAAGTCAGGCTCCCTCTAATCCAGGGGTGTCAAACTCCGTCCTCAAGGGGCACAAACAGACCAGGTTTTATGGGTATCCCTGCTTCAGCACAGGTGGCTCAGTGTCTCAGTCAAAGACTGAGCCACTGATTGACCCACCTGTGCTGAAGCATGGATAGCCATAAAACCCAAACGGTTGGCAGCCACCACTCCGGGTTTAATCCAGAGGCTACGGGTTTCGCCCACGTATCTCCGGGCTACGGGTTTACCTGGAAAATCTCTGGTCAGCGGCAGCCTCTCCCCCTGCAAATCCCGTCAACACGGCTGTGTGATGTCACGTGATGCCCGTTGCCATGACAACGGGACGCTACACGACACCCGTTGCCAGGACAACAGGACACTGTCTTGTGACGCCCGTTGCCATGGCTACGGGACGCTACGTGGCACCCATTGCCATAACGGGACACTACGTGACATCACCCGGCGTTCCACTGACATGGCAATTTGATGCTGCGCCATTTGTCAGCGCAAAGCCATGCTGACAGGGGAGATGATTGCCGGGAGATGCCGCAGGTAAGAGAAATAAATATATAGTTAAATGTAAAAAGTCTCCGGGTTAGCCTTCAATAGTAGGTGGCAGCCCTGTTCGTTGCCCTTGGGGACTGAGTTTGACACCACTGCTCTAATACCTATACAGGATGCACAGGATTGCAGGAGGATTACCCATTATGCGCAGTGCCTAGGGGCCCCCAATAGGGGGGGAAGCGCCAGGACAGCTGTCGCTGGGCAGAGGTGGGGCCCGGCCTAGAGCATTGTGCTAAGGGTTTCTGTACACAGGGTTCCGCACGTTCAGGGCCCCGCGCCCTCACTGCTTCTGCGCTCCTTGCTCATTCTCACATGTGTAGGGGCTTCTGGGAGTTGTAATCCAGCTCCAATGCTTTAGTAGCAGCAGGACCCCAAATCCCACAATCCTCTTTCTGGGGGGTTTACACAAGGGAAGTCACATGAGAGGCATCAGCCAGTCAGTACAGAGGCTCCCAGGGATGTAATATATCTTACAGGGAGGTAGGACCTGTATCTCCTGCTTCTTATCTCTGCCTCTTCCACCCCATATGCCCCTCTCCCTCTCTTTTACTCCTTCTACAATCTCTCTCCTGCAGTCACTGCTTACCTCTTTTTCTCTGTGCCTCCTGTATCCACATCCGCACTCTCCCTCCTTCCTGCACCCACTGCCCCTCTGTCTTCCTCTCCTGCACCCACTGCCCACTCTCCCTCCTTCCTGCACCCACTTCCCCTGTCTTCCTCTCCTGCACCCACTGCCCACTCTCCCTCCTGCACCCACTGCCCACTGTCCCTCCTGCACCCACTGCCCACTCTCCCTCCTTCCTGCACCCACTGCCCCTGTCTTCCTCTCCTGCACCCACTGCCCACTCTCCCTCCTGCACCCACTGCCCACTCTCCCTCCTGCACCCACTGCCCACTCTCCCTCCTGCACCCACTGCCCACTCTCCCTGATGCATCAGTGATCATTCTGGTATTGCCCCTCCCCAGTAGGATGACTGTGCAGAAGCGATTGCTACTCCCTTGCAGGTCTTGTGACCAGTGATGTCACTACAGGGGAGATAGGTTCCCAGCAAGCACAGTATTTCCCAACAGGGACCCTCTTGAAATGGGGTATTATTGAAGATATGTAGGAGATTGCCAATCTAATCAATAATAAGGGAAACGAGCACCTCCCCCAGCCTAGGAGTGAGCTACCAGGGAAAAAAGCCATATTTGCCACCAGTTAATATGTCTAACGTGCAGTCTGTCCTTGTAGGGCGAGCCTTATAAAACGGATGTGAATAAAGCTCTTGTTTGTCCACCATTGTTTTATCTGCATATCCAAGCCCAGCCTGCACCCACCCAGCACCCTGACCAGGAGAGACTGAGCCCAGCCCGCACCCACCCAGCACCCTGATCAGGAGAGACGGAGCCCAGCCCGCACCCACCCAGCACCCTGACCAGGAGAGACGGAGCCCAGCCTGCACCCACCCAGCACCCTGACCAGGAGAGACGGAGCCCAGCCTGCACCCACCCAGCACCCTGACCAGGAGAGACGGAGCCCAGCCTGCACCCACCCAGCACCCTGACCAGGAGAGACGGAAAAGCACCCTGACCAGGAGAGACGGAGCCCAGCCTTCACCCACCCAGCACCCTGACCAGGAGAGACGGAGCCCAGCCCGCACCCACCCAGCACCCTGACCAGGAGAGACGGAGCCCAGCCCGCACCCACCCAGCACCCTGACCAGGAGAGACGGAGCCCAGCCCGCACCCACCCAGCACCCTGAACAGGTATGAATGGGAGCCCAGCCTTCACCCACCCAGCACAGGTATGAATGGGAGCCCAGCCTGCACCCACCCAGCACAGGTATGAATGGGAGCCCAGCCTGTACGGACCCAGCACCCTGAACAGGTATGATTGGGAGCTCAGCCTGCACGGACCCAGCACCCTGAACAGGTATGATTGGGAGCCCAGCCATGTATACAGTTCACCTCCGTGTAAACACCTTTAGAGCCGGGCAAGGAGGGATACATAACAAACACACATTACTTGCGCTCCTCCCTTTATGAAGTATGCAGCTGGTAAAAAGATTGGCCTCACATTTATGGGAAACACAATTAGAATTCCAGCGCTCTGCCCAAATTGGCTTGCAAGTGACTAGCGAAATGTCTACATTTAGAAGCCAAGTCTATATAACAAAGGAGCCATCTGGTCATATCTTTTTCATCAAAACACGATTTCAAACCTGCTAACCCTGTCAAGGTAACCTCAAAATATAGCAGGAACCTTGACGGAATAAACACAATTTCTTACTGTCCTGTGGACGGAGTTTGGTGAAATATGTGGAAGTGCCCTGAAAAGGTTAAATAAATGAAGCATAATGTCTGATATTCAGTGCAATTAACAGCTGGCATAATCCAGTAACAAAGCTCCCTTATTATGAAGAAAAACGGTGGGTGCACAAATTCCCCAATGAAAACTAATACTACAGGTACATGCTATTCCTGCCAGCCTAGACACCTCTTCAATGGAGAGTGAAGTGCAGCCTGACACTGAGGCTTGTGTATACCTTTGTGCTAATTGGAGAATTGGTCAGGAGCTCCGAAGCTGAAAGCAGGGGCCAGGCCCCTCCTAAAGAGAACCAGGTGAGCCAGTGGGTATCTATTATTAGTCACTAGGGGATTTCGGCACCCCCAGTTTTCCTTCAGAATAAGGCAACTTTGCTAGTGGATCACGCCAGTGTTTAATTGCTCTGAATGACAAAAAGCCTTCTGCGTCATTCATTTAACCCTTTCAGGGCACTTTCACATATTCAACCAAGTTTAGCCCATAGGGCAGTAAGAAATTGTATTTATTCAGTGCAGGTACCTGCGATATATATGGGGTTTATCTTCATGGGGTTGGCGGCTTGAATCATGTTTTGATCAAAAGATGCAACTAAATGTCTCCTTTGTTACATAGACTTAGGTTGTAAATGTAGAAATTTCGTTAGTAAACTGGAAGGAGCGCTGGAATTGTACTTTTGGTTATACATAGACACATACACAGATGTTACTGCCAAGCATTATGTATGGTGACACAGCACAGGGGTGCGCAAACTGGGGGCGCACGGCGGTTTCAGAGGTCCTGCGCCCTTTCCACGAGGCATTGAAATTAAATACCGGGGGACCGCACAAGGAGTCTGTAACTAATTTACCTTCCTTCCAGTGACGCGTCATCATGGTAACCCGTCACGTGACGACACAGGACCCCGCCGGAGCCGAGGGACTAGATTAGACCCTCGTAGTTACAATTCCTTCTGCCAGGTTGCTCCCCTATATCATGTTAACCCCGAGTATGATCTGCTTGCTGAATCAGGAGTTACCAGAAATAGGCAAAATATTACTGTAACATCACACTTCTCTACAGACTTATCTATTGAGCTTTCTTAATGAAATTCGCCACTTTTTGACTGCAAGTTCTGTAAGTTTTCCTGATTTTCGCAATCCCATTGGCTCGAGGACGTGGAAAATAAAGTGGGACAACCCTGTGCCTCTCGAACGCTCCCTCGTGGTACCCAGGAGGAACCTCACATGATTTCTAAGGAGACCTACCGCCCTCCCACCCCCACCCCAAAAAAAAACAAACAGTCATTGCCTTACGCCAGAAAGACCCTCCACTTACCCCATTCGATCATCCGTCTCTAGAATACGATTCACTAGAAGAAGCTCTCGGGAAATTCCCTCTCCGTCTGACTGCGCACAATTGTAGCTGTTATGTTTAATTACAATCATGTTTGGCTCCGTCCGCTGTGTCACCCAGGACATTAACAAAAAAAAAAAATGGGGTTCTTTTCCTTTTTTTCCCCCCATTAAAATACATAAGTAACTCCCACACTTGGGACCGTACCATATAAATATATTATTTAAGTTGTGGCGGGTAAAAAAAAGTGACAAAAACCCTCCACCGCACCGTGTACAGCCCATAAAAATATCACATTCTCACGTCTGGGGCAGATCTGAGCCCGGCTTTTATTTACTGTGCACTACAGTGGCGCGTTTTCACTTTTTTTTTTTACTCACGATAACTTAAATAATGGTTTATTTGGACTCCAATCCTCAAGCTCCCCCCACCAGGTCAGGGTTTCAGGATGTCCCAGCTTCAGCACAGGTGGTTCAATCAGTCTGATTCAGTCAGTCTTCGACTGAGCCTCTGATTGAGCTACCTGTGCTGAAGCTGGGACATCCTGAAAACCTGACCTGTTGGGGGGAGATTGAGGATTGGAGTTGAGTGCCCCTTGTTGAAGGCTCTGAATGAAACACTCCTCTTATATTTGTTCATTGTGCAGTATACCAATATAATAACCCTTTTCTGCCACAGGGGCCCCTTTGGCAGCGAAAAAAAGGGTTAATCTATATAAATGACTAAAATGCTTCTTATTGAGCAGCAAGTGATTGCAACACCGCGCCCCTTATTATTCTCACGCATAAAAAGGTGGCAGATAAAAGGTGTTACATGGCAGACTGACTTCCCTTTCTTTCATCTCTGACATACATTATACGAGGGACTGGCACCTTACTAAGTGGAACTGCACCTTTTAAATAAAGCCCAGGTTGTGAGGACTGGTTTCCCATGTTGGAGAAACTTTCAGCTCCACTCATTGGAGCAGAAGGATGAGGTCTTCCCAGCGCGTGGAGTTGAGAGACAGGAGGCCACACTTTGGCAGATTGGCTTCCACAACTTGACCCTGAATGGAACAGGGGAGTGACCGCACTGGAATGAAGAACTGAAGAAAGAAGGGAGAAGAAGAAAAAAAGCCACTGATAGAAAACAGATAAAGGCCCTTTCTCTTTTGTCTCTGCTGTGTCCTTCAGTTTCCTGCGACCCTGAATTCATCTTCAAATTAAAACTGTGGGGAGAGAGCGAGGAAAAAATTCAGCATGTTTTCCATCAAACCCCTGGGAGCTTAAATAGGACTTTGCTGCTTGTAAAACAAGGGTCTGATGTTTATCAATCACTTTGCAATTAAGGATCTGGGGGAGAGTGTATTATCCGAGTTCTTAAACCACTCTTCCCAAACAGAGCACGGAGGGCAGCTTTTGAAAGGCTTACTGATCCTCTCTAACTTGGAGACCGAATGGTCCAATCGTCCACCCCTCCCCCTCCCCAAGGTGTTTTCGCTTGCCCTAGGGACATGCAACAAAGAATTACTTTGTGGCTGGTTAATAATAATATTTCTTATAATAATACTAACTAATTCATATAGTGCTTTTCTCCCAATGGGACTCTTAAGCGCGTCACAATCACAGTATTGCGCGCGGTACGCAGCACATAACATTGTTACAGGCACAGGTCCTGCCCAGATAAGCTTACAATCTATGTCTTTGGGGCCTGAGGCACAGGGAGATAGTGGCCGGCGCAAGGTCACAAGGAGCTGACACCGGGGTTTCAACCAGGTTCAAACTCTATCATTGTTCTTCTTTACTCACTGAGCCGCTCTTTCAGCCCTTGACAGTGTATGCAGCACTGTACACAGTGTCCCAAAACAGTATGCAATCTAATGTATGTCGCACAGGACAGGTGGCGATAGTGAGCCGCCCAAGGTCTACGGGGCAGATTCATCAGCCGCGGTTACGAGTTAACTACCGTTGACTTGACTTGGAGTCGACGCTCATTTGGAGGCATTAACCCGTCCCATGTGAGCAGCCACAGGGATCCGAGCCGGGTTTTACACTCCCTTCCAAGGCAGCGCTGTCACAATGTAATACATCTTTGCATTATTTGTAACCCTGAACACATACTTGATCATGAAATCATGTAGCCGTTTTCTAGTTTGGGGGAAATACCGCTGTGCAGGGAATAAGAAAAAAGGAGGGTAACGCTCCTTTTATGCCTTTCACTAACACATTGCAAGGGGTTAATGATCAAGTGCTGTAACATTGGGGGAGATTTGGGGGACATCGTTCCCAGCTATAGTTTTGTGCCTTAACTTGGCAAGTTAAAATTTAAATGATGGTGTACAAAGCTATCAACCTCATAGGTCTCTTCTTCAAATGACCGTAGACTTGAAGAACCCTGAGGTTTTGAAAGCTCTGTATGTACACTGTAATTTAATCTATGAAGAACTTTTGGTGTTGACCTGCTAAAAGCTATCACAACCCACATCCAATCTGCTTTTCTCCAGGGTCAATACGGCTACTAGAACTTTGAACTACATTAGAAAAATGTTTATTTTTAAACTTGCGATGTGTCTCTAATGCAAAACACCATTGGAAAAAGAGTAAGGCTGAATACAGGATGTTCTATTCATCGGAGAGTTCTCGGTTTTAACGAGCTAAAGAGCCTAAAAAGTGTGCCGCGTTTAATATATTTCCAGCAGACAGGATAGATTGTTTCTTTAGATTTTCCATTTGATTCCTTGGTCGTCAGGACACTGCCGGTAACTCGGCGATATACCATATCCCTCCAGCAAGCCTCGTCATGCTATCGGCTCAGAGATCGGGTGACTGGCTCATAAAGTAGTGAGCTAGGTTTAGTCATTATCTTGGAAAGACCACAACCAAGACCTAATCTTTCGCAGACACGGAGTCAGCCTGGCACACAAGTGTGCGAGTTATGAGGCTTGCCGCACTAGTAGAATAAACATGGTATTACTAGAGCCATAAAGATCACGTCCACCTAAGCACTACTTAAAACAAACAAGCTTTCTAACTTTCTAACTGTTCGCTGGGGCTGCCTCTCACAGGAGAATTAATGGCCTTACAAGAAAAATGGCCGTGGGGTTAGCCTGATCTTACCCTGTAGCAGTGTATATATATCCATAACAATTAGCTCTACATGTGTCTGATTCTGCACACTGGAAAGGAGAGCGGAAACATTATATTTCTCAGCAGGGCGTGCCTCCGACACATTGCGTTGGATTAAGAAGCGCAGGGCTCTTGTAGCCGTATCGGCCTTGTAGCAGACATGACTTTTTGTTAAAGGTTGTGATATCTTTGGACATGAAGTTCACCTTTTGGCATAGCGGTGTGTGACTGACATTCTCGATTTCTTGCGTGTACAAATGGCCCAGCGGTCGCATTCTTTGCAGGTGTTATTTATACGAGAGATTTCACGACCACCAGTGCCTCTTTGGTTGTGTGAAGCAGGGGGTAATCAACTCCAGTCCTCAAGCACCCCCCAAAAGTCAGGTTTTCAGGATATCCCAGCTTCCGCACAGGTGGCTCAATCGAAGACTGAGCCTCTGATTGAACCACCGGTGCTGAAGCTGGGATATCCTGAAAACCTGACCTGTTTATATAGCGCTGACTGTACTCTACGCTTTACAAAGATAATACAGTACAGGGAATTATAATACTACAATAAGCGCAGCAAATTCAGACAATAGGAAAGGAAATCCCTGCTCCGAAGAGCTTACAATCTAAGTGGTATTTGGGAGACTAAGTGCAGTAGATGGCAGTGCTTGGCCACAATGGTTTGTAGGAGTGACTGAGTGTGGGACTGTGGCCATGAGTGCAGGCTACTGGGACGCTTCTTTTGAGAGGTGCGTTTCTAAGGTTGGTCGGTATTAAATTAGGTGGGTTAACACCATTAGCAGGGAAATGGGCGTTGGCGAGAGCAGGTGTGTATATGGCTGGGTCCAGCATGAGGAGATATATCCCCAACAGCAAGGAGGAGGAGAGAGAGGAGGTGAGAAGAGGATTTGTGGGAGTTCTTTATATTGAGGGGCGTAGAAGTTGTTGGGAAAGAGGTGTGTACATAGTGGTGCCGTGTATAGGCACATGCATAGGTGGAGGGAAGGCGATAGGAAGAAATGTCGATAGGAGGGGAGTGGGGAAGGTGGAGAGAACAGAAAAGTTTACATAGGAGTAAGCAGAAAAGCAATAGGGAGGGCGTAATGAGAGGTAGGAGGAGAGAGGCCCCAGGTATTGGAGGAGATGAGGGGTAGGAGATGAGAGGTAGGAGGAGAGAGGTCCCAGGTATTGGAGGAGATGAGGGGTAGGAGATGAGAGGTAGGAGGAGAGAGGTCCCAGGTATTGGAGGAGATGAGGGGTAGGAGATGAGAGGTAGGAGGAGAGAGGTCCCAGGTATTGGAGGAGATGAGGGGTAGGAGATGAGGAGTAGGAGGTGGGTGACAGGGAGGGTATAATGAGATGCAGGGAGAGAGGATGAGTGACAGGCCGCTCAGCCTATCACAGAGGGATGTGCAGACATCCTTAGAGAAACACACACACAAAGACAAGATCATCGTTGATTGTTACAAATAAAAGAAATGAATGTGTGCAGTGACATGGTTTGGGGGTGTCACTGAGAGAGGACCGTTAGAGATATAAAAATGCTGCATCATAGAATATTAACTATGTAATATTTGCAGAAATGTGGTAAATCTGGAAGATGAAATATCCAAATCCATCCAATTCTTCCATTTCAGTACGCTACCCTTATTGTGACTGGTTTAGCTGGACATAGTGACGTCCCTATATAGGTAAGGCAGGTTTGGGGACCCGGCTCAGATATGAGCACATTAACATAAGTGTTCTTTATCATTTCTGCTCACGATTTTAGATGAAAGTGATGATTTGTTTTATGCAATGCAAATTGCAATTTATTTAACAAACAAAAACCCAATTCTTTATACATACGCCCCTATGAACCAAAGCGCCCAGTTCCAAAACTGGGGTGAAAAAAACGGAGCAGAAAAAAAACAGCCATATTTATCAAACAAACAGAATTGCGTCGTATCCTTAACAAGTCTGGTGCAATGTTTCTGCGTCAGTTATACAGCCGGGAGACCGATACATCAACGCCTGTGTGCGTCAAAAACCTATAACCCACTGTGCACCTGCTGGGGAATTATTGCTCCTAAACAGAAGTTTATAGAGTAGCAGGTAAAACCATTCTAGATGAGGACAGCAAACTACACAACGTATACTTCTAGAAGACTTTCTACGATGCACTCATAAGACTTGTTATTGACCTCTGGTGTTTACAAACAGAAGAAAGTCCCATGAAACGGAGAAGACCCCACAAACTGATCATGTTTTCAGGATATCCCTGCTTCAGCACTGATTCAGCCACCTGTGCTGAAGCTGGGATATCCTTAACCTGACCTGTTGGGGGGGAGAGTCTTGAGGACTGCAGTTGAACACCGCTGGACTATGTCATGACCAGAACATGGGGGGGGGGGGGGGGGGGGCACACACATTCTCCCCAACTTGCATGGCGTCCCCAGTGTGTCTTTCCCCCGCCAGGTCTCCTCCGAGCCCCTCGAGAGGATTGCGTGGCGCATCGGCTGTGGATGGCTGATAGTGTTGGGCTTGGCCCGGCAGCCTAAAGCTGAGCAGCACCTATCTCTAATTAGTAACCCTTTTCTATCCAGATAAGATAAACTCCAGCTGACCTTTTCTTCTGGTTGCCATGGAGACGCCGGGTGCCCTCTTGCCATTAATAATTTGAGAGATTAAAATGGTAAATGGCAGAGATGGGGGGTGGGGGGGGCGGCTAATGCGGCCCCTCCCCGCTCTCTGTACCTTTTGCAGGGACACGTGACCACCCAACCGAGCTCCATGGTGGAGACGCTGAAACCCAAGACAGGTGTTATCATTCACACACACGTGCAAAAGGGGGAACGCGACTAAAGTGAGGAGTGGGCATGCAACAAGGAGGGGGGGGGGGAGAGAGAAGGAGAGGCTGAAAGGAGAAATGTGTGGGGAAGGGAGCGAGGTAAAGAGAAGGGGAACAGGAGTGAGAAAGGGTTCTGGGTCTCTGCCCTCTCTATGGCCTAGATTAATTGGTGTACCAAGCTTTAGGACACCTTAAAAGCAGCAACACTATACCCCTACAAACCCCCACCCACCCCCACCCCTACCCACCCCCACCCCCACCCCACTTTTTCCTCCTTTTATATGTAAAGCATGTGACAATGTGTCATACTATGTTCTTACCTAAGCTGGCAATCGATTGATTCTCCTGTTATAAATCTGTAAATATCCTGATTGTGTGCCTACCATAATGGCCGCCTTTCAGTTCCAATCAATCTTTCAGTGAACGTAACTCAGCAGCTACAATGTATCTGGATATTACTACGGTAACATTGACCATTGTTACAGTTTGCAGCTCAAACTGCTGGAAACATTGGCAACAAATGATCACAAACAGGAAAGTGTTGCAAATATCTTGCACAGCTGGGGAGTTTAAAAATACCATTAAGCGTCGAATTAAAATAAATACAAACAATCACGATGATTTAATACTACAAAACTGATTTATTAAAAAAAAAAACATAAGATTTCACGTGTTTTGCTGGTTTAAAGTTTGGCGCCCTTTAGTGAATCTGGGACACAAAGTGAGAGAAAAGGGTGGGGAGGCTGGAAGAAGAAAGTGTGGAGGGGAGGAGGTGGGGGGAGAGGAGGGAAGGGAGACAGGAAGGCAGGAGGGAAGGGGGAGACGGGGGGGGGCGAGAGGGAAGGGTTGGGTTTGGAGGATGAGTGGGGGGAAAAGAAAGTGTGATGGAGGGAGAGAGAGAAGAGACAAAAACTGATGACCTGGGGGAGAGAGAGAAGGGGAGAGAGCAAGGACAAAGAGGAATAAAAGAGAATAAGGAGCGGCAGAGAATAATACCACACAGCGATCACCACGAACATTAAGAATTATTCAAAATATTTATTTTAAATGGGGTTCAAGGTTTCCCCAAATACACCATGTCCCCTTTATGTGACCAGAGTCACCGAAAATCACAAAAGATGACAACAGAGAACCAAGGAAGGGACAGCGAGAGCCAGGACAGAAGAGACAGCACAAAACAATGAGGAAAGAGACACCCCCCGACGGAGTGGGCAGATGGAGAAAGAGAGAGAGATAACAGGTAAAGAAAAGGAAGGGAGACGCAGAAAGGAAAGACAGAGACAGGAGGAGGACGAGAGTGAGCGAGCCTGAGAAAAAAAGCAGCTCTGCTGATATCTGGGAGATTGGTTTCAGACGAAAATGCTCTTTCTGCCAAGTCTATATCCCATGTAACTGGTGTGTAGTTACTTAACATTCATCACTGGCTGAACTCTGTAACTTTATCAGCTCCTGAGCATGGCGCCATCTCCAGGCCCGGCCATTCCCGGCTCTCTGATAAAGCAGATAAACCTCTGATAGATTACAGGAGATTGTTACACTTCATGGGACACAATTACTAATACTAATAGTGAGCCCGCGTTCTAGAAAGCAGGAGGAGGAGGGGGTAAGGAAGAGATAGAGGGACAGGAGGCAGAGAGCGTGTGTGTGTGCGCAAGGAGAGAGGAAGAGAGCACGTGTGTGCAAGGAGAGAGCGAGTGTCTGTGTGTGTGCACAAGGAGAGCGCGAGTGAGTGTGTGTGCAAGGAGAGAGGAAGAGAGCACGTGTGTGCAAGGAGAGAGCGAGTGTCTGTGTGTGTGCACAAGGAGAGCGGGTGAGTGTGTGTGTGCACAAGGAGAGCGAGTGAGTGTGTGTGCAAGGAGAGTGAGAGAGGAAAAGAGCGTGAAGGAGAGGGAGAGAGACCAAGATAAAGGAATTACTGAAAGAGTGAGAGAGGTGTTAGAGTCAACGAGAGAGAGAAGTATGGGTGGCAAAGAGTAAAAGTATAGAAAAACCAAGCAGGAGGGGATAATCAGAAGAAAGATGGAGCCAAACAGGTCCTCAAGAGAAAGCGATAAAAATGGAGAGAGTATCAACTGAAATCTGAAGAAAGAGCTCAAAGTAGAGACATTAAATATAAAAACGTATGCCCCTGAAAGGGTGTATGGCTGCATCTACACAACAGGTGCGATTACTGCAGGCACCACACTAAGGGCTGGTCCCCGCTGGCTACTGCAGCGCCCGCTGTGGTGGACGCTGCAGGGACGAGAGCCCTCCCCTCAATGGCGCCGGGCCCGCTGCGAGGGGGGTCGCAGCGCTGTGGCGCGAGTTGCTCCTGCTCTCAATAGAATTGAGAGCAGGACTCGCTACGGAGCGCTAAGCCACGCCCCGCGGCGGTTCAGCCAATGAGGGCAAACCTGCCGGGTGACGTCATGGCCGCGCCCCGTCACTCCCTCGCCACGCCCCTCCCTTTCCCCCCCCCCGGTCTTTTGGTCTGCAGCTCCCTGCAGACCGGGGAATCGGCTGCTCGCGCTGCCAGTCTCGCAGGCGCGCGTGCAGCGGAGGTACTGGGGCCTCAGCCTAAGGAGTTACGCGCGCTTTAAAGGAGCAATTCATGCACTTTTCTTTTAACATAGGTTTGAAACAGGGGGATCTCCGGAGCTGAACCCCATTAATTTCTGTTCTGGGGACCCCCTGCTTCCGGAGATACTTGCCTCCGCAGGGGGCGCCGGTAGCGGCTCTGCTAGCAGGGATCACGGAATGGCGAAGTTTAAAAGCTCCCGCGCCCTGCGGGCCAATAGGAAGCCGTGATGTCATCAGGTTCTGGGGTTCCTATTGGCCCACGTGACTCGGGAGCGTTAAACTGTGCCGAGATTCCGGTACCTCCTTTTGGAGGTCTATATCTCAGGAAGCAGGGGGTCCCCGTAGCGGAGATTAACGGGGTTCAGCTACGGAGACCGTCTGCTTCAACCCTATGTTAAAATTTGTTTTTTTTTTAATTATTAAAAATAGACTTGGATTGCCTATTTAAAAGGGCCGACACAAACCCTGCAACTTTATCAGGGATTTAAACCCCGGAGGTGAAGAAAGCAAGAACAGACGAGGAAGAAAGGCACAGCCGGTGGCAGTGGGGTGACTTTATATTGCAGATGGGGCGGATAAGGCGGTGATAGATTTTAAGAGAGGGATAGATTCTAATGGAGCTGTCCCCAGGCTGTGCCCCGTATCAGATGCTTCCGAACGGATTGCCTTGCATAGCCAGATGTGAGCTTTAATACTGCGCTGTCTTATTTCATATCTGATAGTTCCGAGCGCAGGGGAAGGTGGTAGAAATGAGATTGAAAAGCAAACACAGAGGGAACGTGCACAGATCGCTTTACTGGGGAAATACTGAGCCCTATTAGCAGACCCCGAATCAATACGGGAAAGCTGCTCTAGGTGTGTGTGTGTGTGTGTGTGTGTGTGTGTGTGTGTGTGTGTGTGTGTGTGTGTGTGTGTGTGTGTGTGTGTGTGTGTGTGTGTGTGTGTGTGTGTGTGTGTGTGTGTGTGTGTGTGTGTCAAACTGTAAGATCTTTATAAAGTACATTCACAAAGTGAAACTCTTTTCCAAAGGACAGGTAGTGTATATATATATATATATATATATATATATATATATATATAGTACAATGGGGGCACGGAGTTATGTATATTACAAAAAAAACAGTTACGTACAAGGGGGAGGGCTAACATGCTCGTTTGTTCGTACATACATACATACAGTACATACATAAATACATACATACCCTTAATGCTGCCTGTTAATATTAATAATCATTTCTGAGTATTCCAGTGCTGGTTACGATATATTGATTTATACATTTTGAACATATACACGAAAAAGTCAGCGCACTCAGATTTGCAAAACGTTCCAAGAATTACAAATCTAAGTTTCGGACATCAGTGGGTCCTTTGTCCTATGCTGGGGTCCGAAATGTCGATTGTGTTTTTATTCTTGGCGCAATACATTTTTAGAACGTTTTGCAAATCTGAGTGTGCTGACTTTTTCCCACACCACATATACTGTTCCGTTCTGTGCAGCCCCAGTAGATGGCTCCTAGCACTGATCCGGCCAAGGCTTGCAGTGTGACTGTGTGTGTGCAGGGTTGCCAGGTGTCCGGTATTGTACCGGACTGTCCTGTATTTGGATACTCTGTCCAGTAAAAAATGAGAGGTGCTGTAATACTGGACATGTATGTGTCCGGTATTATCTCCCTGGACATAGTGACCTGACGCACCTTTCACCATTGTGTCCAGTATTTTTAGAGAAGCCACCTGGCAACTCTATGTGTGTGAGTGTGACTGTGTGACACACACATACACACACTTAAAAAAAAAATATATATATATATACTTTGAAGCATCGGGGGAGGGGGGGGTGGAATAAATATATTCCTTTTCCTAATATGAATTTGTTTGTGAACAAAGGAAACAAAATAAAAACAGCATATTTCTTAATTTATTGCTAACATTTTATCACCAGGCCCATGCATTATCAAAGCCGCCTATTCTCTGTTCCTGGCATTTTGGTGGAGCGAGATAAGGGTAAAAACAACAGCGGTGCTGGAAGAGTGAGAAACGAGAGATAGATAACATTGATAGAACTCCTCCACCAAACAGCCCCCGCGTTATCTGAGCTTTTTATCAGCAGTTCCCTTTTCCTTCTGTTTTCTTTTTTTCGATCTCCAAACAGCCCCATCAAGAATGGACCAGTGCATTAAAACTGAACTTTACACTGTTTGCACACTCGTGTAGAAACGAGGTGCAAACAACAAGTAATGATCGCCCTGTGATACCTTTTAAGATTAAGTGGAATAGTATTAGATTAATCTCACGTTAGAACGCCACACTTTGTCCCGCTGAATGTATCCCATGACTTGTGCGTGGAAAAGAGCGGAGGCTAGCCTCCTTCAGCACACATGGGGTTAAAAAAAGTGCCCCGGGCACTGATGGAAAGGAATATCAATGAAGTTAAAAAAAAAAAAAAAAACGTTTTTAAAACATATATATTTTTTATTTTACTTAAAACCTGTGGGTCCCCTGACATCTGGGGGGGGTGCCCACCTGAATCAAAATGGCGGTGAGGTCAGGGCTTAGCCCGCTAGCCCATAGAAAAAAGCTGACGTTGCAGCTCTCTGTTGGCGAGCCCACGGCCATGTTTGTACTTTTTATTTGTGTCAAAACCAGCACAGACAAAAATCCCTAGAAATATCTGGGAAAATCAGGGGACCACAGATGAGATCCGGGGGACCCCCTCGGGTCAGGTAATTATTTTTTTTAAATATCTATTTCGGGGGGGGGAGGAGGGGCTACTGCTTTAAAACAGCCCCCTTCCCCCACCTCCGGCACTCCCGCATCATGTGACTGCTCCTGGAGAAATCGCAATTGCTGCCAGGTTCGTGGAAGTTGAGGGGCCTTCCACTTCGGGTTCGGTCGGGTTTGCCGCTCTGTGACTGCACTGGGCTCCATCCGCCCCTAGAAACCAAGCAAGTGCCCATAACATGCCTGTTCCATCATTAGGGCACTCTAAAGGGTAAACGTCCGCAAGGATTCATTTCAGCAAGACCATGGACAAATGCCATTAACTGGTCTTTCTAGTACTTTACATCCCTTGGGTTTCCGATCTCTGCAGATTAAAAGACATCAGTTGTCATTGTTATAGATCCCTCAAAACGACATCATGGTCCAATACTTTAAAGATGACGGTGGCAGGAAACTCCACGGAGAACATTTACACACCGACGGTGTCATTAACCATTGTGGTTAGAGATTTTGACCTTCAAAGTTCTAGTAGCCTTATTGGTCCTGAAGAAGGGTAGTTTCCTGGTTGGTGGTGGTGAAACATTTTAGGACACCAACATGGATTAAATGATGGTGTACAGAACATCCAATCTTCAAGAGTACACCGCTTGACGAGACCAGTAAGGTTTTGAAATGTAGCGTAATATACAGTGATTTACTGTGCAAATATTACCACTGGATTTTATGCAATGTCAGTGATGTTCTGAATTATCTTGTGATATGACATGTATGTATGTATGTATATAGCTTTATTTATATAGTGCCATCCAGGTACACAGCGCTTTACAGCAGTAACACATGTGACATAGTATTATAACATAATGGGAATATGCGCTTCAGACATAAAAACATTAGGAAAGGGAGTTCCTGCTCCGAAGAGGTTTCAATCCAAGTGGTAAGTAGGGAGAACTTACAGAGACAGTAGGAGGGTGTTATGCTAAGTGCGTCTGCAGGGGGCCAAGGTCAGTGCATATGTGATGTATAGTATCAGCCAATGAGGGCAAACCTGCCGGGTGATGTCATGGCCGCGCCCCCGTCACCCCCTCCCCCCCCCCCGGTCTTTCCCCCTGCAGACCGGGGAATCGGCTGCACGCTCCGCCAGCCTCGCGGGCGCGCGTGCAGCGGAGGGACTGGGGCCGTCACCTTACTGTGTTACATCTGACACACAGACTAGCGCTTTCTTTCCCATTCTACACACGGGACACAGTCCTCTCCTCTGTGCCTCCCAATGTCAGGAGAAAGGGGCCCGGTACATGCACTGCATGTATTTCTGTGAGAGGTGGAGGTGTGACATACACAAACATGGAGTAATACATGGGGGAGCGTGAGAAAGCTCACCGCTGGCATGTGAGGGAGAGACACAGGCCCCCTTACTATCCACCATCACGAGGGTCGGGAGGGCTGGAATGACAACCCATATGCACAAGGACCATATGCACGGCCTATCTGCTCTTCACACGGACCGGCGTAAACTCTCATGGAACGGTCTTCTGCAGAAAAACAGGGCACCAAACTCATTTCCATTTCGTAGGACCTCAATGATGCCATTAAACATTTCTTGTGGTCCTCACAGGCGGTGTGTGGATGCATAGGCACACACCAACCCACCCTGAAACAAAAAATCACATATACATAGAACCGGCAGTCAGCCAGCTCTTCACCCACGCATGGGTGCTTATGGTGTTATTCTCGTTTTGCAGCCTTTGTACTACACTGCTACATATGTAGGCGAATTAATAATGTTTTTCATACACACGGGCTGCATTAAAAGGTGAACAAAGGATAACAATGAATCATGGATGACTTATGTTTGTGCTCAACTCCAGTCCTCAAGACCCCCGCAACAAGTCAGGTTCTCAGGATGTCCCAGCTTCAGCACAGGTGGCTCAATCAGTCCCTGCTTCAGCACAGGCGGCTCACTCGAAGACTGCAGTAAACGAAGGGACTAGTAGTTCCATTACAGAAATGCGGTTATTACTTTGAACGGATTATGCAACCATCGCTTTTGCCTTTCAGTTTCCGCGAGAAACCAAAATCGCAGCCAAGAGCTGCTTACCATGCAGTCTCCAGGGTGCGCGTCCATTTACCCAAAACAGCATTTATTTTATTTTTTTAAAGGAGGGTCTTTATAAAGTAATAGATGGCGAAATCCGCAAAAGAGAAAAATAAATGACCCATTTTTTTTTCACTCCCTTCCCTACCTCTCTTTCAAAAAACATAATTTATCTGTGTATTATCAAGAAAGCCAGACACTTTAATCAGTGAGCTATGAAGTCAGTATTTCCATTCTTATCTGGTGGAGGAGTGGAAATAGAGAGCAGATAGGCAGCTCTCAGGCTGATCACTGGTGGGGAATGTTAATGGGAGAAGCAGCAAAGAGATTGGCTGCAGACCCCCAACCTATCTCCGCCATTATCAAGCCTTTATCAACTCAACCATCACAGCTCAGTAATGGGGCCAGTTCAACTTTCTGCGTTATCAGAGAGGCGAGGCGAGCCAGAGGGACACAGGCTGCAAGACAACGGCAGAGTGAATAAGTATCTGGGTTTTCGGTGCATTTTGAAAACAAGGAGAGGAGAGATTAGGTTGCTCCTATATGCAGGGACCCGGTGTTCTGCGCTTTAACGCCGTTCGCTATGCGCGGCGGGCAAAGAAGCCGGGTTAGAGTTGTGGCCTTACAAGCGATGTAGAAGACAATTCAGATTGAAATTGTGCATAGTTCTGCAACTAGAGCAACGTTTACATACCCAATCCGTGCCCGCAGTCCAGCGGTGCCGATGTACAATTCGCCGCACTTCGGCCGCCTGGCGCTCATAGTTTCGTGACCGCACCGCTGATCCTAGTTCCGTGCCCGCCATTCCGACGGCACGCGCGCCATTGGACCGGCAGCCACGGGACTGGGAGCACCGGGCAGCCGAAGTGTGGCAAACTGTACAGCGGCTACCTGCCTGGCGGCCCTTTGGCTGTGGCCAAAGATCCCATTACGAAAGAGGCTGCAGTCCAGTTCCTCCTAACCCCACAATGAATTGGATGCAGATTATTATTATTATGGCATACTTATAAAGTGGCAACATATTCCGTAGCGAGGTACAATGGGGGAACAGAATGATATCAATTACATAAACAGAATGACATATCAAATAAGGACAAATGCGCAGAGATACAAAAGGCACTGACCTTGAGAGCTTACACTCTAAAACAGGGTTGCGCAAACTGGGGGGCGCGAGAATATCTGCGGGGGGCACGGGGTTTACAGAGGCCTGCGTACTTCCCGAAGTCACTCAAATTAAATGCTGGGGAAGCGGCGAAGGCCTCTGTAAACTGCACTTACCTTGGTTCAGATGTCTTCTGGTGGCGTGTCACCATGGCAACGCGGTGTCATGTGACGTTGCGTTGCTATAGCAACGTGATGTCACAACGACAAAACCAAGGTATTGGTGGGAGGAGGGCACGCAGAGAGGGGGACAGCCGGCACTGGGGCGCAGCAGAAAAAGATTATGCTCCCCTGCTATAAAACATGTCTGCATGTATATCTTTATTTATAGAGCGCAATCCATGTACACAGCGCGTCACAGCGCGTCACAGCACGTCACAGCACACAGGACATAATAATATAACACATAGTGGGAATAAGTGCTATAGGACATAAAAGTAACACTGAGAAAAGGAGTCCCTGCCCCGAAAAGCTTACAATCTAAGTAATAACAGTTCATCGTCATACACTGCGCCATCATGGAATACATTATTCGGTATTAACTAAAACAAGACTCAACAAGCTCAGGTCCTGAGTCAGTCGTGTTATATATAGGTAACAACAACATCGTGTGTTCAAGCAGATCATATTTAATTCTGAAGTAAATAGTGTTGGCAGACATCATGTGTCAGCTGGTATCTCCTGGGATAGACACCGCTAGTATCTCCTGGGATAGACACCGCTAGTATCTCCTGGGATAGACACCGCTAGCATCTCCTGGGATAGACACCGCTAGTATCTCCTGGGATAGACACCGCTAGCATCTCCTGGGATAGACACCGCTAGCATCTCCTGGGATAGACACAGCTCGTATCTCCTGGGATAGATACAGCTCGTATCTCCTGGGATAGACACCACTAGTATCTCCTGGGATAGACACCGCTAGTATCTCCTGGGATAGACACCGCTAGTATCTCCTGGGATAGACACCGCTAGTATCTCCTGGGATAGACACCGCTAGTATCTCCTGGGATAGACACCGCTAGTATCTCCTGGGATAGACACCGCTAGTATCTCCTGGGATAGACACCGCTAGTATCTCCTGGGATAGACACCGCTAGTATCTCCTGGGATAGACACCGCTAGTATCTCCTGGGATAGACACCGCTAGTATCTCCTGGGATAGACACCGCTAGTATCTCCTGGGATAGACACCGCTAGTATCTCCTGGGATAGACTCCGCTAGTATCTCCTGGGATAGACACCGCTAGTATCTCCTGGGATAGACACCGCTAGTATCTCCTGGGATAGACACAGCTAGTATCTCCTGGGATAGACACCGCTAGCATCTCCTGGGATAGATACAGCTTGTATCTCCTGGGATAGACACAGCTAGTATCTCCTGGGATAGACACCGCTAGTATCTCCTGGGATAGACACCGCTAGCATCTCCTGGGATAGACACCGCTAGCATCTCCTGGGATAGACACAGCTAGTATCTCCTGGGATAGACACCGCTAGCATCTCCTGGGATAGATACAGCTTGTATCTCCTGGGATAGACACAGCTAGTATCTCCTGGGATAGACACCGCTAGCATCTCCTGGGATAGACACCGCTAGCATCTCCTGGGATAGACACCGCTAGTATCTCCTGGGATAGACACCGCTAGTATCTCCTGGGATAGACACCGCTAGTATCTCCTGGGATAGACACCGCTAGTATCTCCTGGGATAGATACAGCTTGTATCTCCTGGGATAGACACAGCTAGTATCTCCTGGGATAGACACCGCTAGCATCTCCTGGGATAGACACCGCTAGCATCTCCTGGGATAGACACCGCTAGCATCTCCTGGGATAGACACCGCTAGCATCTCCTGGGATAGACACCGCTAGTATCTCCTGGGATAGACACTGCTAGTATCTCCTGGGATAGACACTGCTAGTATCTCCTGGGATAGACACTGCTAGTATCTCCTGGGATAGACACTGCTAGTATCTCCTGGGATAGACACTGCTAGTATCTCCTGGGATAGACACCGCTAGTATCTCCTGGGATAGACACCGCTAGTATCTCCTGGGATAGACACCGCTAGTATCTCCTGGGATAGACACAGCTAGTATCTCCTGGGATAGACACCGCTAGTATCTCCTGGGATAGACACCGCTAGTATCTCCTGGGATAGACACCGCTAGTATCTCCTGGGATAGACACTGCTAGTATCTCCTGGGATAGACACAGCTAGTATCTCCTGGGATAGACACCGCTCGTATCTCCTGGGATAGACACTGCTAGTATCTCCTGGGATAGACACTGCTAGTATCTCCTGCGATAGACACTGCTCGTATCTCCTGGGATAGACACCGCTAGTATCTCCTGGGATAGACACCGCTAGTATCTCCTGGGATAGACACTGCTAGTATCTCCTAGGATAGACACTGCTCGTATCTCCTGGGATAGACACCGCTAGTATCTCCTGGGATAGACACCGCTAGTATCTCCTGGGATAGACACCGCTAGTATCTCCTAGGATAGACACTGCTCGTATCTCCTGGGATAGACACCGCTAGTATCTCCTGGGATAGACACCGCTAGTATCTCCTGGGATAGACACTGCTAGTATCTCCTGGGATAGACACTGCTCGTATCTCCTGGGATAGACACCGCTAGTATCTCCTGGGATAGACACCGCTAGTATCTCCTGGGATAGACACCGCTAGTATCTCCTGGGATAGACACTGCTCGTATCTCCTGGGATAGACACCGCTAGTATCTCCTGGGATAGACACCGCTAGTATCTCCTGGGATAGACACCGCTAGTATCTCCTGGGATAGACACCGCTAGTATCTCCTGGGATAGACACCGCTAGTATCTCCTGGGATAGACACCGCTAGTACCTCCTGGGATAGACACCGCTAGTATCTCCTGGGATAGACACCGCTAGTATCTCCTGGGATAGACACCGCTAGTATCTCCTGGGATAGACACCGCTAGTATCTCCTGGGATAGACACCGCTAGTATCTCCTGGGATAGACACCGCTAGTATCTCCTGGGATAGACACCGCTAGTATCTCCTGGGATAGACACCGCTAGTATCTCCTGGGATAGACACCGCTAGTATCTCCTGGGATAGACACCGCTAGTATCTCCTGGGATAGATACAGCTTGTATCTCCTGGGATAGACACAGCTAGTATCTCCTGGGATAGACACTGCTAGTATCTCCTGGGATAGACACTGCTAGTATCTCCTGGGATAGACACAGCTAGTATCTCCTGGGATAGACACTGCTAGTATCTCCTGGGATAGACACTGCTAGTATCTCCTGGGATAGACACAGCTAGTATCTCCTGGGATAGACACCGCTCGTATCTCCTGGGAAAGACATCGCTAGTATCTCCTGGGATAGACACTGCTAGTATCTCCTGGGATAGACACTGCTAGTATCTCCTGGGATAGACACCGCTAGTATCTCCTGGGAAAGACACCGCTAGTATCTCCTGGGATAGACACCGCTAGTATCTCCTGGGATAGACACCGCTAGTATCTCCTGGGATAGACACTGCTAGTATCTCCTAGGATAGACACTGCTCGTATCTCCTGGGATAGACACTGCTCGTATCTCCTGGGATAGACACCGCTAGTATCTCCTGGGATAGACACCGCTAGTATCTCCTGGGATAGACACAGCTAGTATCTCCTGGGATAGACACTGCTCGTATCTCCTGGGATAGACACCGCTAGTATCTCCTGGGATAGACACCGCTAGTATCTCCTGGGATAGACACTGCTCGTATCTCCTGGGATAGACACCGCTAGTATCTCCTGGGATAGACACCGCTAGTATCTCCTGGGATAGACACCGCTAGTATCTCCTGGGATAGACACCGCTCGTATCTCCTGGGATAGACACCGCTAGTATCTCCTGGGATAGACACCGCTAGTATCTCCTGGGATAGACACCGCTAGTATCTCCTGGGACAGACACTGCTCGTATCTCCTGGGATAGACACCGCTAGTATCTCCTGGGATAGACACCGCTAGTATCTCCTGGGATAGACACCGCTAGTATCTCCTGGGATAGACACCGCTAGCATCTCCTGGGATAGACACAGCTAGCATCTCCTGGGATAGACACAGCTAGTATCTCCTGGGATAGACACTGCTCGTATCTCCTGGGATAGACACCGCTAGTATCTCCTGGGATAGACACCGCTAGTATCTCCTGGGATAGACACCGCTAGTATCTCCTGGGATAGACACCGCTAGCATCTCCTGGGATAGACACAGCTAGTATCTCCTGGGATAGACACAGCTAGTATCTCCTGGGATAGACACCGCTAGTATCTCCTGGGATAGACACAGCTAGTATCTCCTGGGATAGACACCGCTAGTATCTCCTGGGATAGACACCGCTAGTATCTCCTGGGATAGACACCGCTAGTATCTCCTGGGATAGACACCGCTAGTATCTCCTGGGATAGACACAGCTAGTATCTCCTGGGATAGACACCGCTAGTATCTCCTGGGATAGACACAGCTAGTATCTCCTGGGATAGACACAGCTAGTATCTCCTGGGATAGACACAGCTAGTATCTCCTGGGATAGACACAGCTAGTATCTCCTGGGATAGACACAGCTAGTATCTCCTGGGATAGACACTGTCTGCAGGATGTGTGTTACTATTTCAATGTAACGGAAAGTCCTAGGTTTTACTGAAGAGATTTTGGATTTGGGTTAAACTAAAAGCACACGTAACACAGGGGTGTGCAACCAACTGGCCAGGTTTTCAGGATATCCCTGCTTCAGCACAGGCTTCGACTGAGTCACTGATTGAGCCACCTGTGCTGAAGCAGGTATATCTTGAAAACCTGACCTGTCGGTGGCCCTGGAGGACTGCTGTTTCCCTCCCCTGATGCAACACCTCGTGTCATTAACCAAAATAACAACCGCCACACAGATTGCAAAAGGTATGGCTTTTGTAAAGAGATAGATGAGGGATATAGCCAAATTCTGTACTGATTACCAATCTGAGTTATAAGGATTCTTCTTACACTAGTAACGATGGCAGACATATTTAAGAGGACCAGGGCAGATGAGATTTTACATCAGTATTGCTGTGTAAAACAATTGATAGATTACTTTCTTTTTGAAATAATCTGTCTTGGAAGTAGGTCTTCAAATGATTTCAATGCATCAAGTCCCAGGCAAATGGAGAAATGCAAATGACATTTTTGATGCCCGAGGCACAGGGAAAGTGACGCGTCTGAGTTTCCACTGGTATTCAAATGGGGTTCATCCACTTCAAAGAGAGTGCCAGCACATGGCAGTACCAGACTTAACCTGCAGGCCTGGTGCTGTAACCCCTCTGCCCTGCAAAAGGGCGCCAATGCCTCTAGCACTGAAGGGGTTAATCTTCACTTTCCCTTTCAACACACACAAAAAAAGGGTTTCAAGCACCTCCGATTGTCTGTCTGAATTAATTTGCAGTGCTTAAATTAATTTGCAGTGCTTAAATTATTATAATTATAATAATCCATGTAAAAATGGATTTCAGGCAAAAGGTGACACATTGTGTGGCCATTTGCATGTCATTTCCCAGAATCCCTTGCTGCAGTGGAAGCACTGTATGCTAGGTGATAATGGTTAAAGGCGGGGTTGCAGATCTGTTTAAGACATGTGAATGTGCTCACAAGTGATATTCTTTTTTGGCTAATATATATATATAGTTATTATTGCGCTATATAAATAAAGTTATTAATAACACACACACCTTCTGTTTAATTTACGTCTGCCCACTGGGGACCTGTCTCCCTCTTTATCCCACACCCCCCCAAAAATATTCCCATCAGATAAGAGAGAGGTCGGCATTAATCATGGCAGCCTCACTGGGGCCCTTGAGTCTTTGCCTCTCACTGCTTGTTATTGTAGCCGAATCCTTCTCCAGTCTGCTTGCTGGAGATAAGGGCCCCTTATCAGCCTTTGCCATCTTTATCAGCAGCTCAGATCAGCCCATAGCAGCTTATCTGAAATTCACATCTAGTCTTGAGCTGAGCAGAGAGGAAAAACAGGCCAGCCAACTCCTGCACACAGTCTCAAACCCACTTTATACTTCCTTTCCTCGTTTGTTTAGTTAATTCTAAAAAGGTGCCGCCTCAATCAGTAACATGTTTTGGTTTTGCAGTGTAACACCTACTCTAATCCTTTTAACCCCTTCACTCTCAGAGAGCCCTACAAAGCACAGATTCACAATTGATTTACAAGGGGAAGATAATTCTCTTGTATATTTGTTTTTAAACATAAACATATATATATTTTTACTGTTAATAGACCGTCTCCGGAGTGCAGACCTTAATTAATCAGGTGTCGTGAAACGGAACTGAAAGATAGGTTTGTTCTTCATACCCTGCTGTCCTTTCAGTACAGTGCATGTACATCACACGCATGTGCATGCAAGTAAGAGCGCTTGTAGCAGGCGTACTAGGATATCAGGTGGAGATCAGCGCTGGTTCCTTATCCGCCGCTGAGATCTAGAAAGAACGCTGTATGAAGATAGTAAGAGAAGCAGGAAGATGCATACACTAGATGTGGAGATTAAATATATACAGTACATAAACACATGCATAAATATGTACATATATATCATACAGAAATACACGTGTGTATATATATATATATATATATATATATATATATATATATATATATATATATACACACACACACTGTATATCTTTATTTATATAGCACCATGAATGTACAGAGCGCTTCACAGCAGTAATACACGTGACAATCGTATAAATAACATATAATATAAATAACACATAATGGGAAGAAGTGCTTAAGACATAAAAGTGACATTTAGGAAAAGGAGTCCCTGCTTCGAAGAGCTTACAATCTAATTGGTTGGTAGGAGGAACATACAGAGACAGTAGGGTTCTGGTAAGTGCATCTGCAGGGGCCATGGTCAATGTACGAGGTGTAATGAAGCTCTGTGGCTGATACATTACACCGGTGGCTCAGTGTTAGACTGCGCCACCTGTGCTGAAGCAGGGATATCCTGATAACCTGCCCTATTGCTGGCTAGAGTTGGCCGCCCCTAATCCAGTGGCTCGCTGGTAAGCAGCCTAAGCAGGCCAGAGTTAGTGTGTATGAGCCAGAACTCGGCCTTTCCCAACATTTGACATTTTGTTGGCACTGAATGAGCAGATGAAAGGAAAGCAGCTTCTCCGCTGGGAAAGCAGCTTCTCCGCTGGGGAAGCAGCTTCTCCGCTGGGGAAGCAGGTAACGCCTTCACCCTGCACACTCACTGCCACCTCCTCTGCCACGCCCATTTCCAGCGGAGGACGCTACCCAATGTTAGAAGTGTGATGGTGCAGAGTACCACTGATATTACAATGCCAAACTTAATACAGTAGTTCCACTTTCTACTTAAAGACATTTTAGGAAAACCTCTCGGCCGCTCCTCTTTCGGAGCAAAAATATTGTATAAACCGTGAAAAAAAAAAAAAAAAAAACAGCTAATCCCCCAATGTTAAATGTAGACTTTTTTATTTTATTTTGCACATCGTACACAGTTGCATGACTTGTTTTTTTAAGCCACATTGACCACTCACGCTGCTATTAAAAATATTCCTGCAACACAGATCTTGCCGGCCCATCAGCCCCCTTCTTATTTCGAATGGGTTAAGCATAACATCTGAAAGCGTGTTCTTGATATAGGAAGGTTGCTCCCCCCTCCACGCTGTTATCTCCAGTCTGATCAGTTCCCAGTTCTAATCTGTTGCATCTAACTGAAAACAGAACAAAGCATGGGAAAGGGAGCCCCCCCCCCCCCCCCACCCCCTCCGCTGCCCTCCCGTTCGAGAGATAGCCAATCGGCAGAGAGGGAGTCATTACACGCACACAAGAAACCGTGTTCAGGCAGCAAGATCAGGCGCAGGCACCTAGTAATAACCCTGCATTTTAATGCGACACTGAGCGACACTGACCTGTCTACATGCCAAGAAATCCAGCCATCTAACAGTCCCAAATGGCAGGAGGGAAAATGAATGATCGATGCCAAAAACATAGGGACTCACCAGGGACTCACCTCTCCAAAAACACAGGGACTCACCAGATAAAAATAAAACTGAAGTTTATTCGAGTTACATTAAAAAAGGGGAACACTCAGGACGAACAAAAATAGAACAACCTCCTCCCACGCGTTTCGGGCATGCACTGCCCTTTCTCAACACTCCTTGAGTACTTACTATAGGCATATGCCATTAGGTACATTACCTTCGAGCTCCTCAGTCGGTTTTTCTCCAAACGGCAGGAATAGGTTTAATCGTTAGAGAGCCTTAATGCAGGGGTCCCTCCTCACCCCCCTCCAACAGGTTTTCAGGATATCCCTGCTTCAGCCCAGGTGGCTCAATCAGTCTCAACTTCAACACAGGTGGCTCATTCAAAGACTGAGCTACCTGTGCTGAAGCAGGGATATCCTGAAAACCTGACCTGTTAGGGGGGGGAGGGGGTTCTTGAGTACTGGAGTTGAGAACCCCCTGCATTAATGGCATCCACTTTAATGGCATCCACTGGACGTCCCATGACTAGGTGGGCTGGTGGCCCCCTTGCAGTGAATGGCATCACCTTTCTTATTTTTGTTTGGTTCAAAGGGGCATCAGACCCAAGTGGGTATGAAGGAGGTGGTGACCATGTGATCGCAAAACCAGCGGTCACATGGTCTCGATGTCGAACGGTCAAGGGCTCTCGTGTGCTGCAGATATTCTGGCGCTGCAAAGGTTAATAGACTAAAATGTGATAGTTGATAGGATTAGAAAAGAAAAATCCAACAACAACTATACCTAAAGTTCCCAAATTTCCACAGTATGAAGTGTTTGCTAGTTGTTTTACGTTTCTACAGCGGCCATTGTTCGGTTTATCCCAGCGATAAGGTCATCAAATCTACAAGCCAATTAGCAAGAGAGACAACGGTGAGCAGAGATAGCGGCAGTAAAAGTGTTTCCAAACACTGTATCCTGGCAATTTCAGAGACCATTTTATAATCATTTATATTTGTCTGATTTGTTTCGCCAAAATGCATCACCCAGCTTTAACCAAAGAAACTGGTCACGTTCCCGAGTAGAATTTGATTAAACTTCAACTTTATGGAAGGAGTATTTCAGTGAGTAAAGACGCGGACTGATAACAACGACACCGAGTTTGAGTAAGGGGAACCTGGTTCAATTCCCGGTGTCGGCTCATTGTGACCTTGGGCAAGTCACTTTATCGCCCTGTGACGATAGATTGTAAGCTCTGCGAGGCAGGGGCTGTGTCTGTAACATTCCTATGTGCTGCGTGCCGCGCGCTGTACTGTAACTGTGACGCGCTTTGAGTCACATTTGAAGAAAAGCACTTTATGAAATAAAGTTATTATTATGTGAAATTGTATGGGAAGAGGTCAAGCAGAGTACTGACTAGATCACTAGATCACTAGATCACTAGATCACTAGATCACTACATTAGTACATTGAAAGCAGAAGTAAATCGTAAAGAATGGTCCTTCATGTTATCAAGATACTCTAGTCAGTAGGATGACAAAATGGCTCAATGCACAAGTTTAAAAACAGCCAATCAAGGAAATGACGTGACAAAATGTAAGTGAACATGTATGATCCCCTCTGATTCCACAGGAAACTGAATTCCTATCAATTGCATAGAAATTGTGTTATGATGAGAGCAGCATGTCATAAATAAAAGTCCCACTCCAGGTGTGACTGGTCACAGAAACTCAAACACAAAGAATATGATGGTTCTTCTGGGCAATACACTTCTGAGGTCGTGGGGGTCTCAAGTAAAGGGACTGGTTGGTTGTCACAGAATTTGGCTCCTAGAAAAACACTGACACCCAATACGTGTACTTTCTGTAAGTGTGCTATTTCTTTTACACCACCAGGTGTTGGTACGGAGTGTAGCAATATAATAACATAATAATAAGGCACCTAAAAAGATCACACATTCAGTAAGTGTTATGCCAACTGTATGGATATGTGGTGAAGCTCATCATTTCATACTATGAACTTTGGCTTCACCCATGAAAGGGATGTCCTACCCCCCTGTTTAAGATGTGCAATTTTTTTTTGGGGGGGGGGGGGGGCAGGAGACTTCCTCCACCCTCCCCTCAAAGTTGTGCAAAACACACACCTGCCTGGCAGAGACCACTCCATCTAAAGTATGAACTGCCACCACACGTCTGCTTATCTCCTAACTATGTTCAGATCAGAAATTAGAACCATTCGTACTAATATATGTTCCATCATTATGGCAACCAGACACTGCAGAAGGCTGGTTACCTGCAGATTAGCTCCAGAGCAGAACGTTACAGTATAATACGCATGTCCTATGCACTATATATGAAAGGTTTCTATGAAACATTCTTCAGAGTGTATACAAATATAGGCATATCCCGCATTAACGTACGCAATGGGACCGGAGCATGTATGTAAAGCGAAAATTTACTTAAAGTGAAGCACTACCCTTTTCCCACTTATCGATGCATGTACTGTACTGCAATCGTCATATACGTGCATAACTGATGTAAATAACGCATTTGTAACGGGCTCTATAGTTTCCCCGCTTGCACACAGCTTCGGTACAGGTAGGGAGCCAGTATTGCTGTTCAGGACGTGCTGACAGGCGCATGCGTGAGCTGCCGTTTGCCTATTGGGCGATATGTCCTTACTTGCGAGTGTACTTAAAGTGAGTGTCCTTAAACCGGGGTATGCCTGTACTTGCTATCAAGTGTTTGGACAAGTTAAAAGCAGCAATCCCCTATAAATAGATGCTAAAATAACAACAAAAAAGGTCAGGTTTTTAGACTGAGCCACCTGTGCTGAAGCAGGGATATCCTTAAACCCTGACCTGTTGGTGGCCCTTGAGGACTGGAGTTGCCCACCCCTGTTCTTGGGTATGTATCTACCATAACATTCGCGGATATGAACGTGGCTTTTAAAAGGTGATATTGTAGAGTGTAAGCTCTTGGAGCAGGTCCCTCCCGACGCTGTACTGTGCTGCAGAATGTTTGCGCTGTATAAATCAATGATGATGATAATGATAATATTAATACTCAACAGAGCACAGCACAGAACGTATTGGCTCGAATACATGTTCCAATACGATGGACCAGCATATAAACAAACTATCTTCCTCGGTTCTTCATGACTTTACCCCGAGCCAGTAGTGACAAGCAAAGACCTTATTATTTCTATTTCCCGTCAACGCATACTATTTACGCAAATGGACAACAGCTCGTTTGAGATTCTTGGTATTTGGCCGACAGTAGAATGTTCAGAGCAGTACTCCATTCCCTGTCCCCTGCATCTATTCGGGATACTGTCAGCTCAGCATCTGATGAGAGTCATATATATATATATATATATATATATATATATATATATATATATATATATATATATATATATATATATATATATATATATATATATATATATATATACATACATATAATATATATACATACATACATACATATATATATACAGGCATACCCCGCTTTAACATACGCAATGGGACCGGAGCATGTATGTAAAGTGAAAATGTACTTAAAGTGAAGCACTACCTTTTCCCCACTTATCGATGCATGTACTGTACTGCAATCGTTATATACGTGCATAACTGATGTAAATAACGCATTTGTAACAGACTCTATAGTCTCCCCGCTTGCGCACAGCTTTGGTACAGGTAGGGAGCCGGTATTGCAGTTCAGGACGTGATGACAGGCGCATGCGTGAGCTGCTGTTTGCCTATTGGGCGATATGTACTTACTCGCGAGTGTACTTAAAGTGAGTGTCCTTAAAGCGGGGTATGCCTGTACATACATACACTGTATAGCATTATTGATAACATATTTCCTATAGGTATAAACGGTAGATCAGATTGTGTGTACGAAAAAACAGCATGAATGTATTTAGAACTAAGAAGAGAGAGTAACATGGTTTTATATTGGGTGTGACACCCTTTGCCTGCAGATGGTAACCGTCAGTGGAGCCAAGACAGGCTGTATACATGGGTGCTTTACTTGCTGTCGTACTGTAAGTACGATCCTATGCTTATCACAAACCAGATCAGTATTGTGTTTCAGCAGCTGGGTCTTTCAAACACAGCAGCAGACTCCATGGCTACTGTGCCAGCCTCATATCCCTGGTACCTACACAGGGAACACTGGCTTGGCCATGAGGAAATGGATCGTTAACTCCTTAACAGCCAGCAGAGTAAGGGAATGAGACTCTGAGTTGCATAGCATATGTAGCTCTGTTGCCACAGACAATGGGCAGGTGTGGTAACATGGAATGTGTTAACTGAAAGATGCAAGGACCGCAGGATAAAGGAGGTCAAAGGAGAACGTCAGTTTTGCTACTTTTATTTTAACTTAAAGAGGGAGCGAGAGAGGAAATGGACAGAGGAAGAGAGGAAAAGGTCAAGGGGAGGAGAGGGAGAAGAGGGGGGAGGAGGGAAAAGAGAGAAGAGGGGAGAAGAGAGAGAAGAGGGGAGAAGAGAGAGAAGAGAGGAGAAGAGAGAGAAGAGGGGGTAGGGAGAAGAGAGAAGAGGGGGGGAGAGGAGGGAGAAGGGGGGGGAGAGGAGGGAGAAGGTGGGGAGGGAGAAGAGAGAAGGTGGGGAGGGAGAAGAGAGAAGGGGGGGAGGGAGAAGAGAGAAGGGGGGGAGGGAGAAGAGGGGGAGGGAGAAGAGGGGGAGGGAGAAGAGAGGGGGAGAAAGAAGAGGGGAGAGAGAAGAGAGAGCGAGAGAGAGAGAAGGGGGGTAGGGAGAGAGAGAAGGGGGGTGGGAGAGAGAGAAGGGAGGGGGGTGGGAGAGAGAGAAGGGAGGGGGGTAGGAGAGAGAGAAGGGGCGGTGGGGAGAGAGAGAAAAGGGTGGGGAGAGAGAGAAGTCAGATTCAGATTTATCAGTTTAATAATCGCTACTGGGAAAAACCCAGACAGGTAGATAGAACTTCGGGATTGCAATTACTTCCCCCGTCAGATAAACTAGCTTTATCAGGCAGTTATTTCTGACATCCCTAAATCGCTTTGTTATCTGCAGCCTAGATCTAAGCAGTCAAACAAGGCAAGGGGTGTACAGGTACATTCAACAATGGTACAAAGTTCCAAGAGATTCAGGTCAACCCCCCCCCCCCACCCCATCCAAAATCCAACGATTCTACACTTATCACAGACACACATTTGTCTCCTTTGATGAAGCTTCCAATTACTTTATCTGACAATCCCAAAACCGATTAGCATAAAAAGTTACAGAAAAATAATAAAATCTAGTTCCATCATTTTTCTACCCCATCTGGCCCTATAAATTAGTCTGATGCATTATATATATACACACACACACATTATATATATACAGTATATATAATGATAATGGTGAAAAGGCAGGGTTGCAGACCTGTCTAAGACATGCAAATGAGCATACAGTAATATTTCCATTTGCTATGTGCTTTATTGTGGAGGGTTTTTGTCACTTTTTTTACCCACCATAACTTTACTAAGTATATATATATATATTCATTATCAGAAAAGAAAAAAAATATGCCCTGCTGCAAAGTAATATCTTGTGGAGCAGAGATAAGGATCACAGCAGCTGTGAGATCTCAGAAGAAATACTCTGCATCACACGTGATCCTTTTAATACAATGAATGTGAGAGTCGCAGCAGATAAGATCAGCATTCAAGCCTGTCCCGACACACTGATTGTATCAGGATGTGACTGCATAATGGAATATTTTAAAATGTATCTGGCCGACGATCAGGACCGGCTGTTATCCTGTGCAGGATCTGAGTGGGAGCCAGGCCTGAAAAAGATGCAAAGGCAAGCGCCTCACCTTTCAAAACATCCCTTCCCCCTATCAAAATAATCTGCATAATAGCAGGCTGTATAATGAGCTCCCGAAGAGCAGGAAGGCTCCATCTCCAGCACGTATCTGTACCGTGGAGATAAGGTTACATGTGACTGTATGTATAAGCAGTATTACAGGAGGTCGTGGGCTCCCAGCTCAATTTTCATGCGTCCAAAAGGAGAACGCTTAAATCAAGTACAAGTTACAGAAAACGTGCACATGTATTTCAGTCCCTGCCTCTCCTGTGGACACAGATCCAGGGAGCAGGCATATGTAGGTCAGGACAATGTTATTTTCAGAGACTTTCAGTGCCAGCAGTGTGCTGGAGGGCAGTGCCCTGCCGGTCCCCTCGGGCATGAAAGGGTTATTTTTCTTAGCACAGACCACCAGCGCTCAACTCCAGTCCTCAAGACCACCCAACAGGTGAGGTTTTAAGGATATCCCAGCTTCAGCACAGGTGGCTCAGACTTCGATTGAGCCACCTGTGCTGAAGCAGGGATATATTTTTAAAACCTGACCTGTTGGAGGTGAGGGGACCTTGAGGGCTGGAGTTGAGCACCCCTGCTGCAGCACCCCCCCCTGCCTGGCAGGCGCAGCATTCACACCCCCCCTCTCCAAGGACTTGGCGTCAGATGACGTCGTGGGTCATGTGATGTCATGTTACTCCACCGCGTCATTTGACGTGCGTTGCCATGGCGTCACGTCGCATGGCCCCGCGTTGCTGAAGACCCGGCAGAGAGCAGGTAAGGGAGTTAGAGGCCTCACACCTCCACTGTCATTTAATTTAAATGCCGTGGGGAAGATCGCGGGGCCTCTGTAACCGCCGCGCTCCCCCTAGAAATTCTCGCGCCCCCTGCTCTAAACTATAATCACATTAACCCTTCCAGAGTGGGAGAGGACAGCAGCACATTGGCACTTAGAATAACAGAGACTACGTAATAAGTGGATTCTATTAACACCATGTATCTACTATATTATTATTGTCTTTTAATGATATGGCGCCAACATATTCCGCAGCGCAGTACATCGTGGGGGTAAGGGAAAGAACCAGGCATAAAATGCATAGCGGTTGAAACATAATGGACCAACAGGTAATGAGGTCCCGGCTTACAATCTAAGAGGAATGGGAGAATGAGGACACAAGGATGGGTGGAGGACGGGTGGAGGTATAAGGCAACTCGCCATGGGATTAAATGTAGGCTTGCTGGGTAAGCCTCTTTAAACAGGTGGGTTTTGAGGAGGCTTTTGAATATGTGAATGGTGCAGGGTAAGCAGTTCCACAGTTGGGGGTGCAGCTCAGAAGAAGTCTTGGAGATGGAACGAGAGGTAGTAACATCGGGAAGAGGAGAGCCGGAGGACGTGAGTCAAGTGGAGAATGTGTGTGGAAGAGTACTTGGGGATTAGATTGGGAAAGTAGATAGGGGTTGTGTCGTGGAGAGTTTTGTACGCGAAAAGAACTTTGCATTGGATTCCGCAGGGTATGGACAGCCAGTGTAGGGATTTGCACAGTGATGCAGCAGATGTAAAAACAGTTGGTGAGGTAGATGAGCCTGGTAGCAATTTAGGATGGACTGGAGGTGTTGGGGGGGTGGGGAGACATTTGGAAGAAGAGATAAACTAGGAGCAGGTTACACAGTAGTCTACTCGGGATATTAAAAGTGCATGAATTAGAATTTTACTGGACTGTGTGGCGAGGGAAGGATGTATTTGAGCAATGTTTTGAAGGTGGAAATGGCAGGAATTGGTGAGGTACTGGATATGTGCTATAAAGCAGAAGGAGACATTAAGAATGACACCTAGACTGGATTGTGGTAACCAGGGGATAGTGGAGGTATCTATTATCAGAACATGGGGTTAGATTTAGAGGTAGAGAAAATGATTTGTTTTCTTTTAGACATGTTGAATTTGAGGTAGCAGATGGACAAACAAACGAAAAAGAATGAGTGACATGAGTCTGAAAAGAGGGAGAGTTCAAATGGACAGGTAGATTTGGGTGTCATCAACTTAGAGGTGGTAGTGAAAAACAAACGACTATCGGTGTGCCTGGGGAATTGGTGTAAAGAGAAAAGATTTTAGAATACAGGGCTGGGAACACCAACATTGAGTGTGAGTGGAGACTAGGCAGTTCCAGCAAAAGAATCACTGAATGAGCTGAATCAGATAGGTAGGAAGAGAGGACAGTGCCAGGAAGACCATTGGCATGGAGAGTATAGAGTGGAAGAGGGTGGTCAACCATATCAAAGACAGCAGAGAAGTCTAGTACAATTAATACGGAAAACTGCCCCTGTGATTTGTTATTAAGGAGATTGGCCATTTTTGCAAGAGCAGTCTCTGGAGTAGTTGGGGTTGAATCCAGATTAAAGTGTCTCAATGAGGGAGCTACAGGAAAGAAAGTGTATCATTCGGTTATAAACAAGATGCTCCAGCAGTTTGGAAGCAAATGGGAGAAGGGAGATTGGGTGGTAGTTACGTGAAGTTTGGTCAAGAGAGAGCTTCTTCAGATAGGATGCGACAGAGACATGCATGAAGGTGAAGGAAACGAGCCAGCCCTGAGAAAGAGGTTAAACAGGCGAGTTAAAGCAGAAAGAATTGTGGTAGAGGAGCGAAGAATATGTGAAGGAATGGGATCGAGGGTACAGGTTGTAGGTTGGGGATTTCCTCTTCACTAACTGAAGATAAGCAGTCAAATTTAGCTTTCAGGGCAGAGTGTGTCATGTTAGTGTGGTTGGGAGTAAAGTGTGATATGTCATTCCAAATAATTACCCTTTTTTTTTTTTTCTTTAAAATGTGTGTCAAGTTCTTGAGCTTTGAAGGCAGATGGGGAGGTGAAGAGGGTGGGCAGAGTTGGGAGTTGAAAGTGGAGAAGAAACGTTGAGGATTGAAGGGCAGTGGATATAAGAGGAAAAATAGGTTTGTTTAGCTAGAGAGAGGGCAGTACTGTACGAAGAGAATTAATTTGTAATGTATACAATCTGATTGGGATAAAAAACACTCACCAAGTCACATTCTGAAACAAAAATGGAGTAGGCAAGAGATAATTTACAGGCACCAACTGGGGCATATAGGAAAAAACTCGGCTTGTATATTTGTCACAGTAGCGGATCATTCTGCACAGCGTCCAAAATTTCAATCATTGGTTAAGAGCAGACAAATCTAATTGTTTATGTTCAACAGATAATTACAGCTATATCCCTACAATGGGTTAGAAAATGGTAAAATCATATTTATTCCAAGGGTAGCAACCGTGATTAAACTCCAATCAGAGTGACTTCATCTAATTAGCTGCAAAGCAAAATACCCAGAATGTTGTTTCATTTCAGTGCCAGTCCTAGGATATGACTAAATAGCCACATGTGCAGTCCCTGGTCTGCCAACAAGACCATACAGGGTTCATTTATATCACAACAGAGCACTGCCAGTAAGAGATGATGAAATAGCGCTGTGACACTTTTAGATAAGTGGGAAAGTGGGTAGCACCATGGGGGCAGGGGGAGAATTCCTTCTAACCTAGAGGTTTATAATCCATTATAATGTGGAGGGTCCTTCATAGGGAAATAGCAGATGCCTTCAATAGCCTTCAATCTGACTACCTAGAGTTCACAGGAAGAGAACTTGCACAGGCCTAGCTCGCACTAAGAGGGCATTTCTAGGGATGCACTTCCAGAACAGGGACCAAAGCAGTGCCCATGCCAGCTGTGTTCCAAGTAGCAAAGAGCATGGTAACGTGTGCCACGTGGCATGTGGGCCCTGGTTTTGTAGCCGGCCAATACTGCATGGTTCACCTCAGTTGGAGGTTTCCCATACCCCTCCCACAAGTGTTGTGTGCAATGGGGCAGTGAGAAAGGGTATCAGGGTTTGCAAAGCCCGGGTAAGTGCCTGCTCCTTGGACACTGTTGAAAGGGTCAAGAAGGTGACATTGTTGTAGGGATAATTTTCTCCTGACTGACCGCATGGGGTGATGAAATAACATCAACATGTGCCACAAGCACATGACTATAAGCAGCTGATAGTCTTCAAAAACCTCACAAATGAGGGAGGCCCTCAATGATTCCCAGACCATCTAGATGTTCCTTGGATTGCCTTGGCAAGGTAGAGAATTATTAATATACAGGCCACCTTTAAGGCAGCTGTGTAGGGATCAGTGGCTGTGGCAGCTGGGCTATAAGTTACACCACATCAGCAACATCCCTTTCATTGCAAACTCAATACAGATCCCTCCAGCACTTTATTGTCCAACCCCATTTACTGCTAAAGGGTTCTGCTATGCACTGCACAGCAATGGCTGGACCCTCTGGCATGAAAGGGGGTCAACAAATACCCCTTCCTCCTCAAGCTTAGAATTAACCCTCTCAAAGCTCCTGCTCACCTGCAGAAGCCATTATCCAATATACAGACCTGGCCACATCCAACATACTGATTATCTGTGGCTGTCAGCTCTATGACACAGTAATTACAGAAGAGACCTGGCATGAATCTCCCATTAGTATTCGGGCAGCGGCAGCGGGCAGCGGCAGCGGGCAGCAGCAGCTGTTGCGATTAAAAAGTTTCCCTTTTTTTGTTAATAGAAGCTTTAGACCAGGGGTGTCCAATTCCATCCTCAAGGGCTACCAACTGGCCAGGTTTTATGGATATCCCTGCTTCAGCACAGGCGGCTCAATTAGTGGCTATGCCACCTGTGCTGAAGCAGAGATATCCACAAAACCTGTCTAGGTGGTAGCCCTTTAGGACAGAGTTTGACACCATTGCTTTAGACAATTGGATACAATCAATATAATCATCAGTACTGCTCTACCAACAAAGAACATTGTGTTCCAGAGAGAAGTTGCAAAGCCCCGAAACAGAGCAACTTACCCCCGTTACACCCTTTCCTTACCAGGCAGGACCCGCAACACATTGCACTACGATATAGAACTGCCCCCTCCGGCAGAGAACATTCTCATACAGGGAGGAGGGCTGCCCCCACACGCCCAAAAGAGTTCTATATTTTGTATACCTAATTTACGTGGTTACACGCCTACCGTGGAATTGTAAACATTGGCTTCTCACGTTTGATGCGTTTATTGTATAGTAATAATATTCTTTTCTTACGTAGCGCCAACATTGCACGCAATGTCAATATCATTTTTGCAGACACAGAGACTCCCTGCCCCTTAGAGCTTACATTCTAATTTTAGTGGCACAAGGAGGTCAAGTGACTTGACCAAGGTCACAGGGAGAGCGGACACAGGGACTCCGGGTTCAATCGCTTCAAAAGGCAACCATAGGTTGCCAAAAGGCAACCCCATTAACCCCGAGATACCGCTTCCTAATAATTCCATGCATTATTTCGGGGTACATGCACGGCACATATATACACTAGTTTAAAAATTCACGCGTCTACTGCATCTGATGGCAATGACCACCGGTGATACATCTCTACGTCAAAGTTGGAGGTCTTCAGAAATCAGTCACTTCTGCAGCACCTTCACCTGAAGTCAGCCCCTGGGGGCATGAACAGATATACTAACACTGAATGGCTTGGAAGTCATGTAAAATACTTACATTACCAGTGCTACGCTATTGATTTTAGTGGCGTGTGCTCACACTCTTCTGCTTTTATTCAGTTCCCAGATGACATACGAGGCTGTGATGATTATTTTGACATTGGGACCCTAAAAAAGGGAGTCGGGGGGGGATGATCAATGAACAGCTCCCAAACTCGTCATCTGAAGAGCAGGATTTGCTCTTACTGTAGCTGAGCAGGTAGGAAAAAGTTTGGCACTTACGTTTAATCTGTCTGGGGTTACTCTGTTTCCTCCTGGACATCTCTCTGCGTTGAGCTCTCAGGGTGGGCAGGCAGGGGGTGAGGGATGTCGGTGGGGATGTTGAAGACAGGATCACGCTGTCCTCATGCCCACCCCAACCCTCAACCCGTCTCCGACAGGAGTCCGACGTCCACACAAGGATCAGGCCAGGGAAAGGATCCGCATGGGTTCGGAATCTAGACCGTTGTCTCTAAACTTGTGACTGGGTTTTGGAGTGGGGTGTCCAGGCTACAAAGTCTGAGAACAATCCGAGAGTCCAGAATCTTAAAGTAGAGATACAATCCAAGAGTCCAGGGTGCCACGGATCAGTATCATCCAGTAGACCTGCTTGCCAAAAGTGGTGGGTATGAATGATCCGGGTTTCCAGACTTCCACAGCTGGGGATAATCGGGGACCCCAGGTTGCCACAAGTGGGGATGATAGAGGGATCCTAGTCTTCCATGGGTGAGTTACAATCCACCAACTCAGACTGCTAAAGATGACCCGGGATGAGTGTTATCTGCTAGTGATAAGTACGTTTCGGGGTCTAAAAGGCTTCCCAGAACTCCCTGAGAGAGGTGTACTAAAACCGAGAATAATTCAGAGAATACATTCTGGTGGGGGAAAAGGCATATCTTACTAGGTAATTAACATGATAAAAACGGCAATGTTCGCAAAGAGAAGAGTGATACAGGTATATTGTAAACCTATGAATACACAAGCAAATACTTATCCACCAGGTGACTTTCTTGTTAAAGATAGGGAAAACAAAAAAGGTCTGTAATAGATAACAATCAGCACCCTAATCAATCACACTGCAGGAGTTCACCAACTCCAAGAAAAAAAAAATGGAGAAACAGGGGAAAAAAAGAAAGAAAGAAACCCCTCACCCCAAAAAAAGGGGTTAGGGAGACAGAGCACAAAAAAGACAATTATCAAGGGGTGCAACGTTTCGGGGACAAGCCCCTTCTTCAAGCCCGTTCCCACACGTTGAAGACACTTGTGATACTTCCCTTATGCTAAAAGGATCTCCAAAAATAGCCGGCTGCTCCTGTGTGTGGCTCCTGTGCAGCGTTTGCTGGAGGAGTGAAATCTCAGCCCATCCTGCTCAGTCAGCCTTCCATGCCGTTTAAGTAGTCTCCAGCGTGTGACATCAGCAGTGCTCCAGCCCACGCCCCCTATCTACGGTGGCCCTCGCAGTCCAAGACAAGCAAAGCATCATGCCGTTGTCGTGGCAACCAGAACGAGAGACTCTTCGCAGAATGTATTTGTCTCGAACGTTTTCTAACACGCTACTCACCAAGAAAACCCAGTGCTATGTATTTATTTGTAAAAATGTTTTACCAGGAAGTAATACATGGAGAGTTGCTTCTCGTTTTCACGTATGTCCACGGCACAGAGTTATGATGACAGATACATGGTTACAAATACACGGTTACATTAGGTGAACAGGGTTATACCTTATATACAAGACATTGCATGAACAGTTAAAGATAATATATGTTATAGGCGTATGAAACAGTTACAGGCCAGATTAAAATGTGAGACAGCTTTAGTTTTGAAAGTATTTATACTGGAGGTAGTTTTGAGGGTCTCTGGTAGGCTGTTCCAGTTTTGGGGTGCACGGTAAGAGAAGGAGGAGCGGCCGGATACTTTGTTCAACCTGTGAACAGTCACTGGGAGTCAGATCTCAGGTCCACAGCGCGGGTAGGAATTTGAAACGGAAACGTGTGTATCGAAAAGAGAACCAAAAATACAAAGAAGTACATTAGATATGACAAATTAGTTCTAGATTAACCCAAATCCCTAATCAATTCTATATAACTATGCTGAATAGAATGATTACATCTCTTACCCATAACAGTTTGAAAAAAGCCTTTAGTTAGCTAAGACTGCGGTGCGCAAAGTGGGAGATGCGCCCCCGGGGGGGGGGGGGAGGGTGCGTTGGATTTGTTTGGGGGGCGCGGGCGGTTGCAGAGGCCCGGCACTCTTCCCCGAGGCATTTAAATTAAATGCCGGGGGATCGCGTGATGCTTCTGCAACTCACTTAACGGGATTCTGCAGCGCTGGTAAGGCACGTTGCTATGGCATCACGGCGTCATGCGGAGTGACATCACACGTCCGTCTCCATGGCAAAGGGGTCACGTGATGTCACGTCGCTAAACAAGGTGAGAGGGCGCAAAAGCGAGGGGGAGCAGGCAGGGGGCGCAGCTCAAAAAGTTTGCACTCCCCTTAGCTAAAGATATTAATTTGTCTGGATTAATATACGCCCCAGGGTATAGGACCAGCATGTATGGGATACAGGACAAATCTAAATAAAAGAATACCCCCCGATAGTCCTGCATAGGCATATTATTACATAAAATATCAACTATACAATCAGACTATGCCTAGAATCTTTCCAATAATCCAAAATTGAGTAAATATATGTTTAACATACTAATAATAACAACTTTATTTCATATAGCGCTTTTCTCCCAATGGGACTCAAAGTGCGCCCCAATTACAGTATAGTGTGAGCTATGCAGCACATGGGATTGTTACAGACACAGCCCCTGCCCAGATGAGCTTACAATCTATGTTTTTAGTGCCTCAGGCACAGGGAGATAAAGTGACTCGCCCAAGGTCACAGGGAGATAAAGTGACTCGCCCAAGGTCACAGGGAGATAAAGTGACTCGCCCAAGGTCACAGGGGTCTGAAACTGGGAATTGAACCAGGTTCCTCTGCTTCAAATTTAGTGTCATTGTTTTTAGTGTCATCAGTCAGTGTCTTTACTCACTGAGCCGCTCCTCCAATAGATAAAGGGAAGACCTATGTCAAAGATGATACTTAATCAATAGCTCTGCTGTAGTAAGCGTAGGACGTTGTGCCATGTTTTTTCATCAGGAGCAACCAACTCCATAGTGTTCCGAAAAAAAATATATACAATGGTAGGCGATAAAGACGCAGGTCTCAGTAAGGTATTTGATCAAATATAGATAGTGGAATCCAAATCCTTAAGACATCAGAACCTCTCCCGGCTGAATTGTAATGGAAGATAGGACAGAGTAGAGGTAGGAGAGAACCCTGGTGGGCAAAGACACAGGTTTCAGTCACATGTTAAAGACAAGGTAAGGTGTGGGCACGGGTACACCCGCCAGGTCACAGAACAAATGACCTACAGTATCGAAGAGAGGTCGTGGAGGGACATCTGGAGAAGGAAGCAAGGAGGGGCAGAACGGCTGCGCTTATAATGCTATCGCTGGCGACGCGACGGTGACGTCACACTGCGGTTGCTGGAAAAATCAAATTGACTTGACTTCCAGTGATCGCCACCACGCCGTCGCTCCGTTGCGTCGCTTCTACTATAAGCGCACGTGGCGGCGGGAATAAATTTGTTTTGCCGCGACGTCGCTTCGCCGGCACTATAAGCGCAGTTAGCCACACAAGAATTGACACTCGCTCAGAACACAGTGAGCACTCCAGTCTACTCTTGTGTAGGTTCATGTTGTAGACATGTCTTGGGTGTCCTGAGAGATGACCACAGCTCCAGGACAGGACCATAAACAGCGAAGGCAGAATATTCTGAACAGAATATGAAGAAAAAAAATCTAATTCAATGTTCTAGATAAATAGTAAGATTTTGCATATTCATTTTATTTGGATTGTGCTAATTATATAAGGTGATATTTACGTTATAAGTGTAAAAATTAAGCAAAAAGTGAAATGCTGGTACAATATACGTTGTGTGAGTGCAGCAGACCTACAAATAAAGGTTGGTAGAATGGAAGTAGGATATAGTGCTTGGGTAGCCAATTGAAGTCCTCAAAAGCAGGGCAGGTTTCCAGGATATCCCTGCTTCAGCACAGGTGACTCAATCAGTGGCTCAGTCATCATGATTGAGCCACCTGGGATGCAGCAGGGATATCCTGAAAATCTGTCCTGTTGGTATCTCTTGCGGACTGGAGTTGGCTACCCCTGATATAGTGTCATTGGTATAATGCTAGGTGTAATTACATAACATCGCTAATTGCAGGTGCATTAGAGATATCAGTACATATGAGAACTTGTGTGAGTAATGGGAGGAGACTGGTATAGTCAATTTCCAATAACTTTTCAACGATACTAAAAATGTTGGCTTTTTCATCGAGACTTGAAGATAAGATACAAACACACAACAGTCTCCCTTTCTTTATACAAGTCGATGAGACGTGAGTCTTTTTTTTTTGTCCTGTTTTACATCCCCCGCTCTGTTCTGTTACGACATTTACGGCACCTGGAAAAAGCACCTGAAATCCCCCAATACACCCGTTTCTACATTGCACAGGGCACTTGTTAAGTCTTCAGTCAGTACATTATAATTCAACATCAAAGGAAAGTGTCTGCCAATCACAGCTGTAATGCACTGAAAAGCTTTAGATATGAAAAAAGCAATAAAGATTAGTTTTATTGTGAGCAGTGCAGCTAGAAATTACTTCAGCTCCAACTACAAAAAAACATGATTACAAATAAAATCCGATTTACATCACGCTTGCAGCAAAAGACTGACCGTGTTCACACACACGTTCCAGACGTATTTGTTGACAACGGAGTTATAAACGTGGGCCACTTTGGGAATGAATGGGTTAATGCTCAGAGTAAAAGCCCTTTTGTGGTGTGGCATTGGGGCTGAAGTAGTCACAGCATTCCCACAGTTATAGGCAGTGTGGCTTGCTTAAAGATGGAGGTGCATTTAACACGCTGCGCAGCTCTCGTATATCTGTTACCTTCCCTCCTCGGAAATAATACATTTGAATATATTGCACGCCGGTGCTGCTGTTGTGAAGGCCCACCAGCAGTGTAGGAGTTAATAGATATTGGTGACAGAACAGGAATGGTGTGCTGGTGGAGAATTGGAAGAACGTGCCGGTGGAGAATCGGAAGAACGTGCCGGTGGAGATTTGGAAGAACGTGCCGGTGGAGAATTGGAAGAACGTGCCGGTGGAGAATTGGAAGAACGTGCCGGTGGAGAATTGGAAGAACGTGCCGGTGGAGAATTGGAAGAACGTGCCGGTGGAGAATTGGAAGAACGTGCCGGTGGAGAATTGGAAGAACGTGGTGGTGGAGAATTGGAAGAACGTGGTGGTGGAGAATTGGAAGAACGTGCCGGTGGAGAATTGGAAGAACGTGCCGGTGGAGAATTGGAAGAACGTGCCGGTGGAGAATTGGAAGAACGTGCCGGTGGAGAATTGGAAGAACGTGCCGGTGGAGAATTGGAAGAACGTGGTGGTGGAGAATTGGAAGAACGTGGTGGTGGAGAATTGGAAGAACGTGCCGGTGGAGAATTGGAAGAACGTGCCGGTGGAGAATTGGAAGAACGTGCCGGTGGAGAATTGGAAGAACATGCTGGTACAGAATTGGAAGAACGTGGTGGTGGAGAATTGGAAGAACGTGCTGGTGGAGAATTGGAAGAACGTGCCGGTGGAGATTTGGAAGAACGTGCCGGTGGAGAATTGGAAGAACGTGCCGGTGGAGAATTGGAAGAACGTGCCGGTGGAGAATTGGAAGAACGTGCCGGTGGAGAATTGGAAGAACGTGCCGGTGGAGAATTGGAAGAACGTGCCGGTGGAGAATTGGAAGAACGTGCCGGAGGAGAATTGGAAGAACGTGCCGGTGGAGAATTGGAAGAACGTGCCGGTGGAGAATTGGAAGAACGTGCCGGTGGAGAATTGGAAGAACGTGCCGGTGGAGAATTGGAAGAACGTGCCGGTGGAGAATTGGAAGAACGTGCCGGTGGAGAATTGGAAGAACGTGCCGGTGGAGAATTGGAAGAACGTGCCGGTGGAGAATTGGAAGAACGTGCCGGTGGAGAATTGGAAGAACGTGCCGGTGGAGATTTGGAAGAACGTGCTGGTGGAGATTTGGAAGAACGTGCCACCGGAGCAAAGAATGAGCAAACATGGAATTTGGTGGAAGAGAGGGAGTTAATTGTGCTTTTGCTACAGCAGCAGTGGCCAACTCCAGTCCTCATGGGCCACCAATAGGTCAGGTTCTATGGATATCCCTGCTTCAGCTCAGGTGGCTCAATCAGTGGCTCAGTCATTGACACCCCCCTCCCCCCCCGACCCATTACAGCAGTGTGTGACAGCTGTAATGTAACTGAGCTAGTTCTGCGTTGCCCTGTCAACCTCTAGATGGTAATGGGGTTTGAAGGATATGATGATGCAAATGCTGAGGGGGCAATTAAAACATGTGTTGGTCGTACAGGGACATTGAGAGACATTGAGAGACATTTTTTAACAGGATTTCAGCTCCGGGGCCCCCTGATTCCGGAGATACTTACCTCGGTAGTGAGTGACAGTAGCTGCTCTGGTTCTGCTTGCAAGGCTCACATAATGGCCGCTTTTCAAAGCTCCCGCGCCCTGCTGGCCAATAGGAAACCGTGACGTCATCTGGTGAGGCTTCCTATTAGCCCACGAGACAGGGGGGGGGGCTTTAAATTTTGCAGAGATACCGGCATCTACTAGAGGTCTGTATCTCAGGAAGCAGGGGGTCCCCGGAGCTCACATGAACGGGGTTCAGCTCCCGACACCCCCGGCTTCAACCCTATGTTAAAAAATAATAAATACAAAAAGTGCATGAATTGCTCCTTTAAAGGTTACGGATGAAGTAATTGAACCATTGCCAGATCAGGTAATGGAGAAGTTCCCCCAGACTGTTACGTGCCGATTCTGACCTGTGTGTGGACACCACAGCCAGGTTTGTATTATGCAAAGACGAATCCCAGAAATCAGACGCCTTATTATTGCATAACCGCAATGTCTCAGTAAAACTACTGAATCATTACCGACGGCAACCGTTTTATTCATAGTCATTCCGAACAGGTATGTGCCTTCGTTAACATGGACACCGTCTGTGCTCTGAGTTTGCACACAGTAAAGGAGCATGTTGAAGGATGATTATATGAAGTGATAAAGTTAGTAACGTGATACTCATGAACGTGTCATTTTACTGCTGTAACGCTTTGTAGTTTTCCATTTAAATGTAATGTGAATTGAGGTGAATATAATCATTTTACAGGTCCTTTACCTAAATTCCCTTTTTGTTTTGCTTTACCTTTGTTCAGGTGGGGAAATCCGTGTCACTCTGCTGCCTATCTCACAGAAACAGCGTTTAGCGCTTTGTTTTCATGGTTGCTGCAGTTGTAATACAGTATAAAAGCAGCAGTCTCAGCTTTTTGCTTGTTTTTGTTTGTTGAGGGGGGTCAGGGAGTCTTAGGACGTCTCCGGAGCTGAACCCCAAATATTTCTGCTCCTGGGACCCCTTACTTCCAGTGGTACTTAACTCTGTAGGGGATGCCGGTATCTCAGTGCTGTTTAAAGGTCCTGGTCACGCAGGCTACAAGGGATGACGTCTCGGCTTCCTATTGGCCCATGTGACACGAGAGCTTAGAAGCCGCCATTATGAGAGCCCCAGCTTGCCCAGCCGGAGCTGCTACTGGCACCCCCTACGGAGGTAAGTATCTGAGAAAGCAGGAGGTGACCGGAGCTGAATTTAATGGGGTTCAGCTCAAGACCCCCTGCTTCACAGAACCGTAAACATTATCAGAAAGTAACATTCAGGGTTCTGATTGCACATGGAAAATATGGAAATATTCTTACACTGTTGATCCTCTAGTAAAGCAAGAGTCCATGCCAATAACTTTCTTTTATTTTTTACGTAACCGATATTTTCCTGCCCTTACCAACGCTGTTTTTATTTAAAAAATCTGATGCTTTGTTCCGGAGATAAAAGCGTTTGAGATATTACTGGGACAATATAAAATAAGTGTCCGTGTGGTTAAAATGAAGCTCTCCCCGGAGCCCAGTGCAATCTAGAGATTACAATACCATCGTAACCCCACAAGCTAGAGAATGATCACAATTATTTTTTTTAACACTAGAAAAAACTACTTATTTTAATCATAAAACAAAAAAAGACCAGGACATCAGGGGGCAAAATACTGATATTATATGAGTTAAACCAGGGGGGTGGCAACTCCAGTTTACAAGTGCCACCAACAGGTCAGGTTTTCAGGATATCCCTGCTTCAGCACAAGTGGCTCAGTCTTCAACTGAACCAACTGTGCTAAAGCAGGGATATCCTGAAAACCTGACCTGTTGGTAGTCCTTGAGGTCTGGAGTTGCCCCCCCTGAGTTAAACTCACATAGGATTCTGAGGGGATTGCTGCTTTATCCCTGTGGGTGCCCCCAGGATGTAATCACTGCCTCACTGGGATGGGCACTCCGCAGGGCCCCAGGATATAGTCACTATATCCTCAAGTGGTTCCTGGGTTAGATGACGCCCTGTGTTCCCACGGAGTGTAAGGCACGATCCAACCAATGAGGAAACGAAGGCGGGGGGTTCCATCCTCTGCCGCTTCCCAGAAAATGGCCGCCGGGGTCACGTAACTAAAGCGGTCTCACACTTTAATTTGATCTGTAACTGTTACATACGCCTATAACCTGTATTATCTTTAACTGTGCATGCAATGTCTTTATATATAATGTATAACCCTGTTAATTTAATGTAACTTTGTATTTGTAGCCATGTATCTGTCATCATAACTCTGTGCCCAGGACACACGTGAGAACGAGCGGTAACTCTCACTGTATTACATCCTGGTAACACATTCTATAAATAAAAATAACATGTCTGCCCGGATGTGCTGTGTGCTATGCGGCGGTTTTCATTTCTACCAAAGAATCTCTGGGACGTAACACCTGAGCCGCCAAAGGCGTCAGGTGAAGGGTGTCGCCGTTTTCTGCCGTACGGTAATGTTACAGCTCCCTCTTCTCCCCTATACCCAATGTACCCTGTCTATAGATTGTAAGCGCCTTGAGGCAGGACCTCTTCTAACACACTGCAGGCCTATCCTACCTCTGCTAACACACTGCAGGCCTATCCTACCTCTGCTAACACACTGCAGGCCTATCCTACCTCTGCTAACACACTGCAGGCCTATCCTACCTCTGCTAACGCACTGCGGGCCTACCCTACCTCTGCTAACACACTGCAGGCCTATCCTACCTCTGCTAACACACTGCAGGCCTCTCCTATCTCTTCTAACACACTGCGGGCCTATCCTACCTCTTCTAACACACTGCAGGCCTATCCTACCTCTGCTAACACACTGCAGGCCTCTCCTATCTCTTCTAACACACTGCGGGCCTATCCTACCTCTTCTAACACACTGCAGGCCTATCCTACCTCTGCTAACACACTGTAGGCCTATCCTACCTCTTCTAACACACTGCGGGCCTATCCTACCTCTTCTAACACACTGTGGGCCTATCCTACCTCTTCTACCTCTCCTAACACACTGCAGGCCTACCCTACCTCTCCTAACACACTGCAGGCCTATCCTACCTCTTCTAACACATTGCAGGCCTATCCTACCTCTCCTAACACATTGCAGGCCTCTCCTACCTCTGCTAACACACTGCAGGCCTATCCTACCTCTTCTAACACACTGCAGGCCTATCCTACCTCTCCTAACACATTGCAGGCCTATCCTACCTCTTCTAACACATTGCAAGCCTATCCTATCTCTCCTAACACATTGCAGGCCTATCCTACCTCTCCTAACACACTGCAGGCCTATCCTACCTCTTCTAACACATTGCAGGCCTATCCTACCTCTTCTAACACACTGCAGGCCTATCCTACCTCTCCTAACACATTGCAGGCCTATCCTACCTCTTCTAACACATTGCAAGCCTATCCTACCTCTCCTAACACATTGCAGGCCTATCCTACCTCTCCTACCACATTGCAGGCCTATCCTACCTCTCCTAACACATTGCAGACCTATCCTACCTCTCCTAACACACTGCAGGCCTATCCTACCTCTTCTAACACATTGCAGGCCTATCCTACCTCTTCTAACACATTGCAGACCTATCCTACCTCTCCTAACACACTGCAGGCCTATCCTACCTCTCCTAACACATTGCAGGCCTATCCTACCTCTGCTAACACACTGCAGGCCTATCCTGCCTATCCTACCTCTCCTAACACATTGCAGGCCTATCCTATCTCTCCTAACACATTGCAGCCCTATCCTACCTCTCCTAACACACTGCAGGCCTATCCTACCTCTGCTAACACACTGCAGGCCTATCCTACCTCTGCTAACACACTACAGGCCTATCCTACCTCTCCTAACACATTGCAGGCCTATCCTACCTCTGCTAACACACTGCAGGCCTATCCTGCCTATCCTACCTCTCCTAACACATTGCAGGCCTATCATACCTCTCCTAACACACTGCAGGCCTATCCTACCTCTGCTAACACACTGCGGGCCTACCCTACCTCTCCTAACACACTGCAGGCCTATCCTACCTCTGCTAACGCACTGCAGGCCTATCCTACCTCTGCTAACACACTGCGGGCCTATCCTACCTCTGCTAACGCACTGCGGGCCTATCCTACCTCTGCTAACACACTGCAGGCCTATCCTACCTCTCCTAACACATTGCAGGCCTATCCTACCTCTTCTAACACATTGCAAGCCTATCCTACCTCTCCTAACACATTGCAGGCCTATCCTACCTCTCCTAACACATTGCAGGCCTATCCTACCTCTCCTAACACATTGCAGACCTATCCTACCTCTCCTAACACCCTGCAGGCCTATCCTACCTCTTCTAACACATTGCAGGCCTATCCTACCTCTTCTAACACATTGCAGACCTATCCTACCTCTCCTAACACACTGCAGGCCTATCCTACCTCTCCTAACACATTGCAGGCCTATCCTACCTCTGCTAACACACTGCAGGCCTATCCTGCCTATCCTACCTCTCCTAACACATTGCAGGCCTATCATACCTCTCCTAACACACTGCAGGCCTATCCTACCTCTGCTAACACACTGCGGGCCTACCCTACCTCTCCTAACACACTGCAGGCCTATCCTACCTCTGCTAACGCACTGCAGGCCTATCCTACCTCTGCTAACACACTGCGGGCCTATCCTACCTCTGCTAACGCACTGCGGGCCTATCCTACCTCTGCTAACACACTCCGGGCCTATCCTACCTCTGCTAACACAATAGTAATCCTGCCTGTAAATGTTACATATGCCCATATAATCGTATCTCTAACTGTCCATGCAGGCCTATCCTGCCTATCCTACCTCTCCTAACACATTGCAGGCCTATCATACCTCTCCTAACACACTGCAGGCCTATCCTACCTCTGCTAACACACTGCGGGCCTACCCTACCTCTCCTAACACACTGCGGGCCTATCCTACCTCTGCTAACACACTGCAGGCCTATCCTACCTCTGCTAACACACTGCAGGCCTATCCTACCTCTCCTAACACATTGCAGGCCTATCCTACCTCTGCTAACACACTGCAGGCCTATCCTGCCTATCCTACCTCTGCTAACACATTGCAGGCCTATCATACCTCTTCTAACACACTGCAGGCCTATCCTACCTCTGCTAACACACTGCGGGCCTACCCTACCTCTCCTAACACACTGCAGGCCTATCCTACCTCTGCTAACGCACTGCAGGCCTATCCTACCTCTGCTAACACACTGCGGGCCTACCCTACCTCTCCTAACACACTGCAGGCCTATCCTACCTCTGCTAACACACTGCAGGCCTATCCTACCTCTCCTAACACATTGCAGGCCTATCCTACCTCTTCTAACACATTGCAAGCCTATCCTACCTCTCCTAACACATTGCAGGCCTATCCTACCTCTCCTAACACATTGCAGGCCTATCCTACCTCTCCTAACACATTGCAGACCTATCCTACCTCTCCTAACACACTGCAGGCCTATCCTACATCTTCTAACACATTGCAGGCCTATCCTACCTCTTCTAACACATTGCAGACCTATCCTACCTCTCCTAACACACTGCAGGCCTATCCTACCTCTCCTAACACATTGCAGGCCTATCCTACCTCTGCTAACACACTGCAGGCCTATCCTGCCTATCCTACCTCTCCTAACACATTGCAGCCCTATCCTACCTCTCCTAACACACTGCAGGCCTATCCTACCTCTGCTAACACACTGCAGGCCTATCCTACCTCTGCTAACACACTGCAGGCCTATCCTACCTCTCCTAACACATTGCAGGCCTATCCTACCTCTGCTAACACACTGCAGGCCTATCCTGCCTATCCTACCTCTCCTAACACATTGCAGGCCTATCATACCTCTCCTAACACACTGCAGGCCTATCCTACCTCTGCTAACACACTGCGGGCCTACCCTACCTCTCCTAACACACTGCAGGCCTATCCTACCTCTGCTAACGCACTGCAGGCCTATCCTACCTCTGCTAACACACTGCGGGCCTATCCTACCTCTGCTAACGCACTGCGGGCCTATCCTACCTCTGCTAACACACTCCGGGCCTATCCTACCTCTGCTAACACAATAGTAATCCTGCCTGTAAATGTTACATATGCCCATATAATCGTATCTCTAACTGTCCATGCAGGCCTATCCTGCCTATCCTACCTCTCCTAACACATTGCAGGCCTATCATACCTCTCCTAACACACTGCAGGCCTATCCTACCTCTGCTAACACACTGCGGGCCTACCCTACCTCTCCTAACACACTGCAGGCCTATCCTACCTCTGCTAACACACTGCAGGCCTATCCTACCTCTCCTAACACATTGCAGGCCTATCCTACCTCTGCTAACACACTGCAGGCCTATCCTGCCTATCCTACCTCTGCTAACACATTGCAGGCCTATCATACCTCTCCTAACACACTGCAGGCCTATCCTACCTCTGCTAACACACTGCGGGCCTACCCTACCTCTCCTAACACACTGCAGGCCTATCCTACCTCTGCTAACGCACTGCAGGCCTATCCTACCTCTGCTAACACACTGCGGGCCTACCCTACCTCTCCTAACACACTGCAGGCCTATCCTACCTCTGCTAACACACTGCAGGCCTATCCTACCTCTCCTAACACATTGCAGGCCTATCCTACCTCTTCTAACACATTGCAAGCCTATCCTACCTCTCCTAACACATTGCAGGCCTATCCTACCTCTCCTAACACATTGCAGGCCTATCCTACCTCTCCTAACACATTGCAGACCTATCCTACCTCTCCTAACACACTGCAGGCCTATCCTACCTCTTCTAACACATTGCAGGCCTATCCTACCTCTTCTAACACATTGCAGACCTATCCTACCTCTCCTAACACACTGCAGGCCTATCCTACCTCTCCTAACACATTGCAGGCCTATCCTACCTCTGCTAACACACTGCAGGCCTATCCTGCCTATCCTACCTCTCCTAACACATTGCAGGCCTATCCTACCTCTCCTAACACATTGCAGCCCTATCCTACCTCTCCTAACACACTGCAGGCCTATCCTACCTCTGCTAACACACTGCAGGCCTATCCTACCTCTGCTAACACACTGCAGGCCTATCCTACCTCTCCTAACACATTGCAGGCCTATCCTACCTCTGCTAACACACTGCAGGCCTATCCTGCCTATCCTACCTCTCCTAACACATTGCAGGCCTATCATACCTCTCCTAACACACTGCAGGCCTATCCTACCTCTGCTAACACACTGCGGGCCTACCCTACCTCTCCTAACACACTGCAGGCCTATCCTACCTCTGCTAACGCACTGCAGGCCTATCCTACCTCTGCTAACACACTGCGGGCCTATCCTACCTCTGCTAACACACTCCGGGCCTATCCTACCTCTGCTAACACAATAGTAATCCTGCCTGTAAATGTTACATATGCCCATATAATCGTATCTCTAACTGTCCATGTCTGTGAATTTAATGTATAACCTCTGTTCATTTAATGCAGTGTTTTTCAACCAGAGTTCCTAAGTAAGAACCCTTGGGTTCCCCAGGTGTCCCTAAAGGGTTACCTGCAATTTTCTGGTAATTTGCAAATGGTATGAAATACAGGGGTGTAGCTATAGCCCGGGGGCCCGATCTCCCTCTCCCTGTCGGCGGCCCGGCCCCCTGCAGCCCGCACATTAATTTCCTACAGCGGGCAGGAAGCACAGAGGGGAATCCCTGGGCGGGGCCTGTGACAGGGGGCGGGGCCTGTGACAGGGGGCGGGGCCTGATATGCAGTAGAAAGCAGAGGGGGAATCCCTGCCTCTGCAGTTGGGCGGGGCCTGTGGCAGGGGGCGGGGCCTGAGATGCAGTAGGAAGCACAGAGGGGGAATCCCTGCCTCTGCAGGTGGGCGGGGCCTTTGACAGGGGGCGGGGCCTGAGATGCAGTAGAAAGCAGAGGGGGAATCCCTGCCTCTGCAGGTGGGCGGGGCCTGTGACAGGGGGCGGGGCCTGAGATGCAGTAGGAAGCACAGAGGGGGAATCCCTGCCTCTGCAGGTGGGCGGGGCCTGTGACAGGGGGCGGGCCTAAGATGCAGTAGGAAGCACAGAGGGGGAATCCCTGCCTCTGCAGGTGGGCGGGGCCTGTGGCAGGGGGCGGGGCCTGAGATGCAGTAGGAAACACAGAGGGGGAATCCCTGCCTTTGCAGGTGGGCGGGGCCTGTGGCAGGGGGAGGGGCCTGAGATGCAGTAGGAAGCACAGAGGGGGAATCCCTGCCTCTGCAGGTGGGCGGGGCCTGTGGCAGGGGGCGGGGCCTGAGATGCAGTAGGAAGCACAGAGGGGGAATCCCTGCTTCTGCAGGTGGGCGGGGCCTGTGGCAGGGGGCGGGACCTGAGATGCAGTAGGAAGCACTGAGGGGGAATCCCTGCTTCTGCAGGTGGGCGGGGCCTGTGGCAGGGGGTGGGGCCTGAGATGCAGTAGGAAGCACTGAGGGAAATCCCTTCTTCTGTAAGTGGGAGGGGCCTGTGGCAGGGGGCGGGGCCTGAGATGCAGTAGGAAACACAGAGGGGGAATCCCTGCCTTTGCAGGTGGGCGGGGCCTGTGGCAGGGGGAGGGGCCTGAGATGCAGTAGGAAGCACAGAGGGGGAATCCCTGCCTCTGCAGGTGGGCGAGGCCTGTGGCAGGGGGCGGGGCCTGAGATGCAGTAGGAAGCACAGAGGGGGAATCCCTGCTTCTGCAGGTGGGCGGGGCCTGTGGCAGGGGGCGGGGCCTGAGATGCAGTAGGAAGCACAGAGGGGGAATCCCTGCTTCTGCAGGTGGGCGGGGCCTGTGGCAGGGGGTGGGGCCTGAGATGCAGTAGGAAGCACTGAGGGAAATCCCTTCTTCTGTAAGTGGGAGGGGCCGGGGTCAGAGGGCGGGGCCTGAGATGTAGTAGGCTGGGGCCATGGTGCCTTCTCCTGTGCGGAGGCGCGCTGAGGCAGAGGGTAAGCGGGTGCTTTCCCTGGCCATGGTGGACGGGCCGTGGGGGCCGTTCCTGGTGGCATTCTTAGTGATGTCACGGAGCTGGTTCACCCTCATTGGGCAAACCGCTCATGTGACCTGTCTGTCGCGCTGAGAAAGCAGTTTGACTAATTTCTTGCGCACCGCGCGCCCCCTCCTGCTTCCGCGTGAGCCCACACGCCGCATGGACGCCAACACTGCCTTAAGGCAGTTTGTTTGCTCAGCGCACGGTCTGCGGCACCATGTTCGAGGCCGTAGGGAGGATAGAGGGAAATCCCTTCCTCTGCAGAGCCTCCATAGGTGGGTGGGGCCTCTGTCAGTGGGCGGGGCTGGAGTCTGAGAGACAGGCTGGGAAAGGTGAGAGGGAGGGGAAGGGGTGGGGCCTCAGTGAAGGGGTGGGGCCTCGGCCAGTGGGCGGGCCTGTGTCAGGGGCGGGGCCTCAGTCAGTGGGCGGGGCTGCAGCCTGAGAGACTGGCTGGGAAAGGTGAGAGGGAAGGGAAGGGAAGGGAAGGTTTAAAGCACAGGGGTAAAAACAGACCTGAAAGGGGAGAAGACAGAAAAGAAGCGACACAAAGAGAAAATTACGTACAAGAGAGAAATGCATGAGAGAGCAGAGCAAAGCGAGACAGAGACAGAGAGAGACCGAGACAGAGAAAGACAGAGAGAGAGACATAGAGAGAGACAGGGAGAGAGACATAGAGAGAGAGACAGAGAGAGAGAGAGACAGAGAGAGACAGAGAGAGAGACATAGAGAGAGAGACAGAGAGAGACAGAGAGAGAGACAGAGACAGAGAGAGAGACAGAGAGAGAGACAGAGAGAGAGACAGAGAGAGAGACAGAGAGAGAGACAGAGAGAGAGACAGAGAGAGAGAGAGACAGAGAGAGAGAGAGAGCGAGAGAGAGACAGAGAGAGACAGAGAGACAGAGAGACAGAGACAGAGAGACAGAGACAGAGAGACAGAGACAGAGAGAGACAGAGAGAGACAGAGACAGAGAGAGAGACACAGAGAGAGAAAGACAGAGAGAGACAGAAAGACAGAGAGAGACAGAGAGAGAGAGACAGAGAGAGAGAGACAGAGAGAGACAGAGAGAGAGAGACAGAGAGAGAGAGACAGAGAGAGAGACAGAGACAGAGAGAGACAGAGAGAGAGGCAGAGAGAGAGAGAGAGAGAGGCAGAGAGAGAGAGAGGCAGAGAGAGAGAGAGAGAGAGAGGCAGAGACAGAGAGAGAGAGACAGAGGCAGAGAGAGAGAGAGAGGAAGACAGAGACACAGAGAGAGAGAGGCAGGGACCCAGAGAGAGACACAGAGAGAGAGAGGGGCAGAGGCAGAAAGAGAGAGAGACGGGAGCAGGGGCAGAGAGAGCAGATACATTAGGGGGCCCTGAAAAAAAAATTTGCCCGGAGGCCCGCACATGTCTAGCTACGCAACTGATCAAATACAGAAGAATTTCAAATGCATCTGATCTCAGACGCGCTGTTAGAGAGGGTTGGGGTTCCTTACAATGCATCTGATCTCAGACGCGCTATTAGAGAGGGTTGGGGTTCCTTACAATGCATCTAATCTCAGACGCGCTATTAGAGAGGGTTGGGGTTCCTTACAATGCATCTGATCTCAGACGCGCTATTAGAGAGGGTTGGGGTTCCTTACAATGCATCTGATCTCAGACGAGCTATTAGAGAGGATTGGGGTTCCTTACAATGCATCTGATCTCAGACGAGATATTAGAGAGGATTGGGGTTCCTTACAATGCATCTGATCTCAGACGCGCTATTAGAGAGGGTTGGGGTTCCTTACAATGCACCTGATCTCAGACGCGCTATTAGAGAGGGTTGGGGTTCCTTACAATGCACCTGATCTCAGACGCGCTATTAGAGAGGGTTGGGGTTCCTTACAATGCATCTGATCTCAGACGCGCTATTAGAGAGGGTTGGGGTTCCTTACAATGCACCTGATCTCAGACGCGCTATTAGAGAGGGTTGGGGTTCCTTACAATGCACCTGATCTCAGACGCGCTATTAGAGAGGGTTGGGGTTCCTTACAATGCATCTGATCTCAGACGCGCTATTAGAGAGGGTTGGGGTTCCTTACAATGCACCTGATCTCAGACGCGCTATTAGAGAGGGTTGGGGTTCCTTACAATGCACCTGATCTCAGACGCGCTATTAGAGAGGGTTGGGGTTCCTTACAATGCACCTGATCTCAGAAGCGCTATTAGAGAGGGTTGGGGTTCCTTACAATGCATCTGATCTCAGACGCGCTATTAGAGAGGGTTGGGGGTTCCTTATAATGCATCTGATCTCAGACGCGCTATTAGAGAGGGTTGGGGTTCCTTACAATGCACCTGATCTCAGACGCGCTATTAGAGAGGGTTGGGGTTCCTTACAATGCATCTGATCTCAGACGCGCTATTAGAGAGGGTTGGGGTTCCTTACAATGCATCTGATCTCAGACGCGCTATTAGAGAGGGTTGGGGTTCCTTACAATGCACCTGATCTCAGACGCGCTATTAGAGAGGGTTGGGGTTCCTTACAATGCATCTGATCTCAGACGCGCTATTAGAGAGGGTTGGGGGTTCCTTATAATGCATCTGATCTCAGACGCGCTATTAGAGAGGGCTGGGGGTTCCTTACAATGTATCTGATCTCAGACGCGCTATTAGAGAGGGTTGGGGTTCCTTACAATGCATCTGATCTCAGACGCGCTATTAGAGAGGGTTGGGGTTCCTTACAATGCATCTGATCTCAGACGCGCTATTAGAGAGGGCTGGGGGTTCCTTACAATGTATCTGATCTCAGACGCGCTATTAGAGAGGGTTGGGGTTCCTTACAATGCATCTGATCTCAGACGCGCTATTAGAGAGGGTTGGGGTTCCTTACAATGCATCTGATCTCAGACGCGCTATTAGAGAGGGTTGGGGTTCCTTACAATGCATCTGATCTCAGACGCGCTATTAGAGAGGGTTGGGGTTCCTTACAATGCACCTGATCTCAGACGCGCTATTAGAGAGGGTTGGGGTTCCTTACAATGCATCTGATCTCAGACGCGCTATTAGAGAGGGTTGGGGGTTCCTTATAATGCATCTGATCTCAGACGCGCTATTAGAGAGGGCTGGGGGTTCCTTACAATGTATCTGATCTCAGACGCGCTATTAGAGAGGGTTGGGTTTCCTTACAATGCATCTGATCTCAGACGTGCTATTAGAGAGGGTTGGGGTTCCTTACAATGCATCTGATCACAGACGCGCTATTAGAGAGGGTTGGGGTTCCTTACAATGCATCTGATTTCAGACGTGCTATTAGAGAGGGTTGGGGTTCCTCAGAATTTCACTTGGTGTTCCCTAACCAAAAAAAGGTTGGAAAGCACTGATTTAATGCAACCATGTATTATTATAATTCTGGCTTTTCCTGTCCGACTCTTGCGTAACAAAATAATTGTATTTCATTTGAGTTGTTCTGAAACTGACTGCAAAGTATTGCGATGTCCTCTTAAGTGGAGATGTTTTCAACTTAAAAAATAAATGATGATTCCCAGAGACAAGTTAATAAATACTGTAAATACTCAAGAGATAAGCGTGGCAAAACTGGCTGCATACTTCTGTAACTGTGCATCAGTTGGAAAACCCCCTTGTGTTAATACCTCATAATAATAAGAGAAGTGCTTTCTGTTCTCCAGTAATCGTGCCACATTTGTTTGAGTGGTTGCACTAATGACTTCCAAAAACAATGTGAAGACACAATAGCACGCTAACTCATACAGAGAGATGCACTATACACTGCACGTTCACAGCAATGCCCTCCCTGGTGAGAGTTGCAAGGGTTAATCCCGCCTGCTTTGTCTCTCCTGCTGCAGACATATCTGCATGGCTAATGTTCCAATATAAGGAAATAAATGAGTTCCAGGTCTGCAACGCTGAGATAATGCGAGTGTAACCACAGCTCCTATTGTACACAGGCTGACAGCCTCTTATAGCTGCGCACACTCGCACGGGAGCCTATCAGTCTGTGCTGGGGCTATTAGAAGCACAGGAAACACCGCTAGTTGTGGAATGTAATGGTCGGCTGGTGTATGGGCAACCACAAGACCATCTTCCTTTTAATTACAGCAAGTCCAGCCGAATGAAAGGACCACAGGGCCACAAACGTGGCCCTCACATACAGACAATGTGGTGTAACAAGGTAACAATAGTTTATCCTGAAAAAAAGACGTGATTGAGCTCCATCATTGCCACATGTAACTATGCAAAATATTCATCTTCTATCTGTAGGTATATTGATCTAGTGCAGGGATTTTCAACCTTATTTTGGTTAAGGAACCCTGTAATTATATTGTGAAATTCTGAGGAACCCCAATCCTCTCTAATAGCGTGTCTGAGATCAGATGCATTGTAAGGAACCCCAATCCTCTCTAATAGCGCGTCTGAGATCAGATGCATTGTAAGGAACCCCAACCCTCTCTAATAGCGCGTCTGAGATCAGATGCATTGTAAGGAACCCCAACCCTCTCTAATAGCACGTCTGAGATCAGATGCATTGTAAGGAACCCCAACCTTCCCTAATAGCGTGTCTGAGATCAGATGCATTGTAAGGAACCCCAACCCTCTCTAATAGCGCGCCTGACATCAGTTGCATTGTAAGGAACCCCAACCCCCTCTGAGGTTTATTGGGGAGCAAACTTGATCTTTGCTGTTGTGTGACTTGCGTTGACCTGGTGACATCAAAAGATTTAACTTTTTTGGTTTTTGGGAAATAATCCAGGGACTCGGCATCACCTAGACTCTGTTCTACTTACATTAGGCCAGGCGTGGGCAGCTCCACTCCTCAGGGGCCACCAACAGGTCAGGTTTTCAGGATATCCCTGCTTCAGCACACGTGGCTCAATCAGAGGCTCAGTCAAAGATTCTTTCGTGATCATTTGAGCCATCAATGACTTACTGGCAGTGAGGGGTTAATGAAAGCTAGTTTCTGAAGAATAAGAGCGGTAAATATAGAAGGAAGGAGTGGGGCCTAAATCAGGCGTGCGCAAACTGGGGGGCGCGAGATTATCTGCAGGGGGCGCGGGGGTTGCAGAGGCCCCGCGTGCTTCCTGGAAGCATTTAATTGAAATGCCGGGAAAGCGGCGAAGATCTCTGTAACTCTCTCTTACCTTGGTTCAGATGACTTCTGATGATGCGTCGCCATGGCAACGTGGCGTCAAATGATGTCACGTTGCCATGGCAAAGTGACATCATGACGCCAGAACGTCTGAGTCAAGGTAAGGAGGGAGGGCGCGTGGAGAGGGGGACAGCCGGCAGGGGAAAAGATTGCGCTCCCCTGACCTAAGTGACATACAATGGTAAAACCATTTAAAAAAAAAGAACAGAGGGAGAAAATGATACCCCAGAGGAGACCTGAGGTACTACCACGGAGAGAAACTCACAAGTAAAGTGCTGACACCTTTTGGCTAAAGATTATTTAATATATTTTAAAGGAGCAATTCATGCTTTTTTTATTACTGTTTTTTTTAACATGGATTGGAAGCAGGAGGTCTCCAGAGCTGAACCCCACTAATTTTAGCTCAGGGGATCCCCCGATTCCAGAGATACTTATCTCCAAAGGGAGTGCTGGTAACTTGGCAAAGTTAAACGCTCCCGCGTAACGCGGGCCAATTGGAAGTTTCACCGGATGATGTCACGGCTTCCGATTGGCTCGCAAGGAACGGGAGCTTTCAAACTCCGCCATTACGTGAACCCTGCTAGCGGAGGGGCTACCGGCACCCCCTGCGGAGCTAAAAAAATCTCAAGAAGCAGGGGGTCCCCAGATCTGAAATTAATGGGGTTCAGCTCCGGAGACGCCCTGCTTCAATCCTATGTTAAAACAAAAATTCCCCCAAAAATCGCCAGCTTGGATTGCCTCTTTAAGCAAATAATTCACCGTTTGTTGAACTAAAATTATGCAGGTGGAAATTTTAAACCCTCTGCTACCATTGATCATCAAGGCTTTTCTAGCTTCTTTATGCAGCTACGGGGTTAAATTCCATACTTCGCATGACAGGAGTACTGTTTGGGTATGAGACTATTCGCAAACAAAAACAATACACGCACCTTGTTATTTACAGACACAGTCCCTGCCCAGATGAGCTTACAGTCTATGTTTCTGGTGCCTGAGGCACAGGGCGTTAAGGTGATTTGCCCAAGGTCAGAAGGAGCCGACACCGGGAATTGAACCAGGTTCCCCTGCTTCAAACTCAGTGTCAGTGTTCACAGAGTCAGTGTCTTTACTCACTGAGCCGCTCCTCTATTAAGTATTCCAATGCCATGTGAGAATAGCACCCCTTAGTAAATATGCACCCATATGTTTAATACACCTGACCATGATAATCTCTAGTAGTTATGGCAGCTTCCTAGGTCAGGAAGAAACCTCTCTGCTTAATAATTAAGATGCTGCGCTGTATAATAAGACTGGGGAGCTCTCCACACTGTAATATTCACTATAAACACAGCTGAAGGTGTTTCCAAGTTGGTGTTTGAAGGTGTTTAGATATCATCAAGAATGGCTAGCACAGCCAGCAGCTTTATTGGTGGGGATATCCTTTGATGTTTACCGCGCCTCTATCTCAGGGGCGGTCAACTCCAGTCCTCAAGGGCCACCAACAGGTCAGGTTTTAAGGATATCCCTGCGTCAGCACAGGTGGTTGGATAAGTGGCTCAGTCGATGACAATGTATACAAAACAGAATGGTGTTATTGTGTTATTGTGTGGGATTTGTGCGGAGTGTCTGGTTGGCCATACTAAATATTGCTACATTCGGTGAAATGTACCTTTTTGAAGGAAGAACCCCAGGGTGGAAACGCTGTGTAAAGTGAGTTCCTAGAGAGTGTTGAGCTGGTAAGTTTACCGCTATGTTCTTGTATTTCTTGTGGTATGTAGAGGGATCCCTCTCTCCTCCAAGCCCCAAGAGGTCATGGTTTAAAAAATCCATTTTGCAGTGTAAAATTTGCAGACAGATTTCAATCCGTGCGGATTCATAAAAAACCGCCATTGGATACGCCCCGTGGACGCATTCGTAGAATCAGAACCGCGGCGTCAGCGATCCGTTGGTGGGTTTTTAACAATCCGCTCGGATTGCTGAATCCACTGATACGATTCTACAAATCCGTCCACGGGTTGCGAAAACCGCGGTGTTTATTGGTAATAATAATTTGGGAGAGGGGGGGGGGGGGGGGGGAAATCGGCAAAACGCACATCGCCTTTTTGAGATTGATCCGGTGAAATCTGCAGATCAAAGTAACCGGCCGATCCGCAGCGGATCCAAATTGGCCCCCAAAATGTGCGCATCCCGATTTTACTACTTGTTTATTTCAAAATGTTTTGTTCCATTTTCCGTTTAATGTGGAGCGCTGAGTATCTGTGGCGTTTGACAATGTCAGGCAGGTCTCTACTTAAAAATGGCAGCGCTGCACTGTATAAATATACTGGATACATCTCAACGCTTGGAGCAAACACACTCTACGCGCTAATCTCTATTCTAATGTGTAGTGTTTTTTGTTTTACTTTTAAAGCATATACCGGTATAAATGAGGTGCAAACGGTTTATCCCGATAGTCAAACAAATGTAGCATTTCCTGCTCACACAGAGTACAACTACTTTTTGTGGAACAGTGTCGAATCACATTGTATTTTCATTCCCCACTTGTTGCATTTGTGTGCTTCGAAACAAGGACTTTTTTACGTTTCGTATCACTATGTGCTGACTTCTTCTGCTGTGTGTGTGCCGTTGTTCTTTTGTATGTGTTCCTATGCAAGGCTTTTATTTATACACGGCGCCCCCCCTTCCCATCTCCCATTCTGCCCTATAAATAAGAAACCCAGGCGACTGGCACTCACAGGTTGCAATTTCCCCCCTCTGTAATTACATTCAGCCGAGCGTGGCGGGCTCAGGGGGACGGCTTTCCCGAAATTAAGCCATACTAATGTTTTTCATCCTGCGTTATCTCTTCCATGCAACGCGCCAGGAGGCTGCAGAATGCAAGGTTTTAAAGAGTCTGCAAACAAAAGGGAGACCGTGAAAATAATTCTATCAATTAATCAAATGAATCAGCCACGTTTTAGTTACAAGACCCAAGTGGCAGAGATTCTTGTGCGCTATCTCTGGACAGCATTTCATTGCTGCGATTGCAGCGTCACTGCATCAATATCCTCTGCTCTCCTTTGGCCACAGACACAGCAGACAGAGGTCAGCTAGGGGACAAACTGTGACCTCTGTTATCTACTAGATAATAGTCCTATCCTTCTTCAATCAATGCAAAAAAGCAAATACAAAACCAATTAGGGCCTGGCCCTGCCTACTCTGTAATTGTCACACTACCCCTATCAAGTTCAGGAGGGTAGTCCCATGGGGCGCGCCTACTTTTCGTTTCCCTTTGCAAATGTTGTGTACTTTCACCGTTCCTATCCTGATCTCCACGCCCCACGGGGAAATCCTTCCGTTGGTTTCGTGTTATAACGCACATTATTGTAAAACCATTATTTCCAATGGCTCTTAAAAACGCCCGCCGCTATGAATTTGCTAGTAATTGCTGTATAACCTTCTTTTCTCCAATGAAGTACGACGCCTTTAAATAATTCCTAATCAAAATATGAATATATAATATACATATATACATATATAAATAGTGTAGAATGACCTAGGTGCACAAGAAAAAAAGAAAGTTTTTTTACCTATATGATTAGGTGATTTTTTTAAATAAATATTTTATAGTTGAAACGTCTTATTCTTTATCCATTGGATACTTAATTGGCACGGAGATATCCACAGTACAAGCAGCTAAATGACCCAGAAGTAATTCAAGTGGTATAAAAGATCCAAGCAAGACTATACCCTAGCAGAAGCAAGTAACGTCCTTATAGTGATTGCACACAAGTTCTAATAGCCTCGACTTATTGTAAGTGCATCACCATGCACGTAACATTATTATTAGTATATATATATAGACATACTACTCTGTTTCTTCCCCCCTCCCCTTCTTTCTTTTTCTCTTGTGCGCCTGGTCATTGTACACTGTGTAAATCTGCTGGCCACCTGTGGGGTCATGGACCTTCTTGACCGCAAAGATTAAGGAAAGTATTGTCACGTTGTCAGCACTTGTTTAGTGTATAGTGACATATTCTATGTACATTATTTTGTGTGTTATTTTACACAGGTGGTTCTTATATATTGTAGCGCCTTTTGTTCTATATACATATATATATATACTAGCTGAGAGCCCCGGCGTTGCCCGGGATGTTTGTGGTGTGGGTGTGGCATTTGGGTGAGGAGTGGTCAACGCGGCCCATGTGCGGTGGTAGTGCTGCTGTGGCTGTACTGATGGTGATTGTATCGGTGTGCTGATTTGGGAGGGTTTGGTGCTGATGTGGGGGTGCGGATGTGGTGTGCCGATGGGGGAGGTGCAAAGGTGCCGATGTGTGGGTGCTGATGGTGTTGATGGGGGCTGAGAATGGCAGGGAGCCGAGAATGCCAGTGTGCTGGGGGGGCATGGGATAGCGGTGTGCTGATGTGGTGGTGCTGGGGATAGTGTGTGTGTGTGTATACACGTGTGTGTGTGTGTGTGTGTATATGTGTGTGTATACACGTGTGTGTGTGTATACGTGTGTGTATACACATGTGTGTATACATGTGTGTGTGTATACATTATGTGTATGTATACGTGTGTGTGTATACGTGTGTGTGTATGTCTACATGTGTGTGTGTGTACGTGTACATGTGTGTGAGTATACGTGTACGTGTGTGTGTACGTGTCTACGTGTACATGTGTGTGTGTCTACGTGCGTGTATGTTTCTACGTGTGTGTGTGTGTCTATGTGTGTGTGTGTATACGTGTGTGTATACGTGTGTGTGTGTGTGTGTACGTGTGTGTGTGTGTCTACGTGTGTGTGTGTCTACGTGTGCCTGTGTGTATACGTGTGTGAATACGTGTGTGTACACGTGTGTGTTTGTACGTGTGTCTACATGTGTGTGTATACGTGTGTCTACGTGTGTGTGTATGCGTGCGCCTACGTGTGTGTATACGTGTGTGTACGTGTGTGTGTGTACGTGTGTATACGTGTGTGTATATACGTGTGTATACGTGTGTGTGTGTAAACGTGTGTCTGTGTGTATACGTGTGTCTGTGTGTATACGTGTGTCTGTGTGTATAGGTGTGTGTGTGTGTGTGTGTGTACGTGTGTCTGTGTGTGTACGTGTGTCTGTGTGTGTACGTGTGTCTGTGTGTGTACGTGTGTCTGTGTTTGTACGTGTGTCTGTGTGTGTACGTGTGTCTGTGTGTGTACGTGTGTACGTGTCTACGTGTATCTACATGTGTCTACGTGTGTCTGTGTGTCTACGTGTGTCTGTGTGTCTAAGTGTGTCTGTGTGTCTACGTGTGTCTACGTGTGTCTGTGTGTCTGTGTGTCTACGTGTGTCTGTGTGTCTACGTGTGTCTGTGTGTCTGTGTGTCTGTGTGTCTGTGTGTATACGTGTGTGTGTGTGTGTGTGTGTGTGTATAGCTGTGTGTATGTATAGGTGTGTGTGTGTGTGTGTCTACGTGTGTGTGTGTGTCTGTCTACGTGTGTGTGTCTGTCTACATGTGTGTGTCTGTCTACATGTGTGTGTGTCTACATGTGTGTGTCTGTGGACATGTGTGTGTGTCTGTCGACGTGTGTGTGCCTACATGTGTGTGTGTGTGTGTGCCTACATGTGTGTGTGTGTGTGTGTGCCTACATGTGTGTGTGTGTGTGCCTACATGTGTGTGTGTGTGCCTACATGTGTGTGTGTCTACATGTGCGTGTGTGTGTGTGTGTGTGCCTACATGTGTGTGTGTGTGTCTACGTGTGTGTGTGTGTGTGTGCCTACGTGTGTGTGTGTGTGTGTGTGCCTACATGTGTGTGTGTCTACATGTGCGTGTGTGTGTGTGCCTACATGTGTGTGTGTGTCTACATGTGTGTGTGTGTGTGTGTGCGTGTGTGTGTGTGTGTAGCTGAGAGACCCGGCGTTGCCCGTGAGTTAAATTTCCCGCTGGAGGAGGGGGAGAGCGGACGGAAGGAGAGGGAGAGCGGACGGAAGGAGAGGGAGAGCGGACGGAGAGCGGACGGGAGAGCGGACGGGAGAGCGGACGGGAGGGCGGACGGGAGGGCGGACGGAGAGCGAGCGGGAGGGCAGACATAGAGCGGACGGGAGGGCGGACGGAGAGCGGACAGGAGGGCGGACGGAGAGCGGACGGGAGGAGGAGGAGGGGGGGAGAGCGGACGGGAGGAGGAGGAGGGGGGGAGAGCGGACGGGAGGAGGAGGAGGGGGGGGAGAGCGGACGGGAGGAGGAGGAGGGGGGGAGAGCGGACGGGAGGAGGAGGAGGGGGGGAGAGCGGACGGGAGGAGGAGGAGGGGGGGAGAGCGGACGGGAGGAGGAGGAGGGGGGGGAGAGCGGACGGGAGGAGGAGGGGGGGGAGAGCGGACGGGAGGAGGAGGGGGGGGAGAGCGGACGGGAGGAGGAGGGGGGGGAGAGCGGACGGGAGGAGGAGGGGGGGGAGAGCGGACGGGAGGAGGAGGGGGGGGAGAGCGGACGGGAGGAGGAGGGGGGGGAGAGCGGACGGGAGGAGGAGGGGGGGAGAGCGGACGGGAGGAGGAGGAGGAGGGGTAGAGCGGACGGGAGGAGGAGGAGGAGGGGGAGAGCGGACGGGAGGAGGAGGGGGGGGAGAGCGGACGGGAGGAGGAGGAGGGGGGGGAGAGCGGACGGAGGAGGAGGGGGGGAGAGCGGACGGGAGGAGGAGGGGGGGGAGAGCGGACGGGAGGAGGAGGGGGGGAGTGCGGACGGGAGGAGGAGGGGGGGAGAGCGGACGGGAGGAGGAGGGGGGGGAGAGCGGACGGGAGGAGGAGGGGGGGAGAGAGCGGACGGGAGGAGGAGGGGGGGGAGAGAGCGGACGGGAGGAGGAGGGGGGGGAGAGAGCGGACGGGAGGAGGAGGGGGGGAGAGAGCGGACGGGAGGAGGAGGGGGGGAGAGAGCGGACGGGAGGAGGAGGAGGGGGGGAGAGTGGACAGGAGGGGGGTGGGTTGGTTAAAATTTCCGGGTCTCTCCTCTCCACTCCCCCTGTATGTTTCTCCGCTCCCCCCCTCTCTCTCCCCTCCTGCCCCCCCCATGTGACACAGACACACACACACAGTGACACACACAGTGAGAGACACACACACACAGTGTCACACACACACAGTGAGAGACACACACACAGTGAGAGACACACACAGTGTCACACACACACACACACAGTGAGACACACACACAGTGACACACACACAGTGACACACACACAGTGACACACACACACACACAGTGACACACACACGCAGTGACACACACACGCAGTGACACACACACACACACACACGTCACCTCTCCTTCGGGGCGCCGCCATCTTAGGTGCCGCGTGTCCCCCCACCGGGGAGGTGAGTGCGGGAGGGAGTAGAGCGGGAGGGAGGTGAGTGCGGGAGTGGAGCGGGAGGGAGGTGAGTGCGGGAGGGAGTGGAGCGGCTTCCGGCCGCCTCTTAGGTGCCGCGTGTGCCAACCCCCGCCAGGGAGGGAGTGGAGCGGGAGGGAATGGAGCGGCTTCCGGGCGCCTCTTAGGTGGGCGCGTGTCCCCCCGCCGGGGAGGGACTGGGAGGTGAGTGGAGCGGGAGGGAATGGAGTGAGGGAGGTGAGTGGAGCGGGAGGGAGTGGAGCGGCTTCCGGGCGCCTCTTAGGTGGGCGCGTGTCCCCCCGCCGGGGAGGGACTGGGAGGGAATGGAGTGGGAGGTGAGTGGAGCGGGAGGGAATGGAGTGAGGGAGGTGAGTGGAGCGGGAGGGAGTGGAGCGGCTTCCGGGCGCCTCTTAGGTGGGCGCGTGTCCCCCCGCCGGGGAGGGACTGGGAGGGAATGGAGTGGGAGGTGAGTGGAGCGGGAGGGAGGGAATGGAGTGAGAGGGAGGTGAGTGGAGCGGGAGGGAGTGGAGCGGCTTCCGGGCGCCTCTTAGGTGGGCGCGTGTCCCCCCGCCGGGGAGGGACTGGGAGGGAATGGAGTGGGAGGTGAGTGGAGCGGGAGGGAATGGAGTGAGAGGGAGGTGAGTGGAGCGGGAGGGAATGGAGTGGGAGGGAGGTGAGTGTGGTGGGGGGGGGAGAGGACAGAGAGGGGTGTGTGTGTGTGTGTGTGTGTGACACTGTGTGTGTGTGTGTGTGTGTGTGTGTGTGTGTGTGTGTGTGTGTGTGTGTGTGTCACTGTGTGTGTGTGTGTGTGACACTGTGTGTGTGGTTTTTTTTTTTTTTTGTGTGGACCTTTGGCCCGTCACTCCGCCTCAGGCCAATGCGAGGTGTGGGGGGCGGGCCAAGGGGGTGGTGTGAGTGTGTGAGGCCAATGCGAGGTGTGGGGGGCGGGCCAAGGGGGTGGTGTGAGTGTGTGAGGCCAATGAGAGGTGTGCGGGGGTGGGCGGCCCAAGGGACCAATGAGATTGCCGCTAGGGACACCGGACATCCAGACAGGCAGGCAAACATACAGTGCTTTCACTAATATAGTATAAGATATATATAACCCATAATACTGAGTTAAGTTATGGTGAGTAAAAAAAGTGACAAAAACCCTCCACAGGAAAGCAAATATGCAAAAACAGCTGTCTGTGGGTGGTTTTCTGGGTATGCACCTTAACCCTGGCTGTGCTCAAAGCTGTGACCATGCAGCTAGCTTAAGCCTATAGGGAACCATGTTAAAAATGGTTATTGAGGCAAAAAGTGACACTGTGTGCTCATTTGCATGTCATTTCCCAGAATCCCTTGCTGCAGTGGAAGTGCTGTATGCTGGGTGATAATGGGGAAAGGCGGGGTTGCAGACCTGCCTAAGACATGCAGATGAGCATACAGTTATATTTGCATATATATATATATATATATATATATATATATATATTTATATAGAACACAGCGAACAGCAGGCACTCCCCTAGAAAATAATGCAGGTGCTAATCCCATAAGGTAATAATAGGAAATACGATACCGTTGTTTGGACGAAATCACACGGGCAGCACTCAAATATTAGGTCAAAAAGAGTATATTTGTGCCTTTGTTTCACAAGTATACTCTTTTTTTACCTAATATTTGAGTGCTGCCCGTGTGATTTCGTCCAAACAACGGTATCGTATTTCATATATATATATATATATATATATATATATATATATATATGCCCGTGTGATTTCGTCCAAACAACGGTATCGTATTTCATATATATATATATATATACATATATATATATATATATATATATATATATATATATATATATATATATATATATACACATATACATACACACACACACACTGGGATATTGTTCTGCTGTTCATTCAGAGTTCAGGTATTTTGACTACATTTTGCCGAGATAAAAGGGGTAGAGAAGTCATTGTATGGGCGAGATCTTTCAAACACCCCCCCCCCCCCCCCCAATTCTAGTACATGTTGCGTTGTGGGGCTGCACAAATCCTATACGCGTAAAATGATATAAATATACTACTTGCATTTGCACCGAAATACTGTGAAATAGTTTCCAAAGCCACAAAGTGAACTAGGTTCAAAACCCAAGTGGCATCTTCTTCATTTAATGCTCAGCAGGGAGCGTCGCCTCCCCGGGCTCCTGCACAAACATTACATTGTTACCACGTCAGGGCAAAGATTTGGGTCTTGACAATGGATTTAACATCACGGCACGTAGTCTTTATCCTCACGCCGTAGTGCTGCACTGTGTCAGCCCGGAGACAACATCGTTTTACAGAGGAACACACAACGATACACAATGCAGATCTCACGTCTTACAGCAGAGGGAGAAATGTCCTACTCTATCCCTAATAACGCGGATATTGGTTAGCGGTGAAAACATAGGGATGGAAATGTCATTTCTGAATAGCAGCACAAGACTGAATGCACACGTGTGTGTGTGTGTGTGTGTGTGTGTGTGTGTGTGTGTGTGTGTGTGTGTGTGTGTGTGTGTGTGTGTGTGTGTGTGCGTGTGTGCGCGCAGATCAACAGGACGCTGATATCACGGTATTCATGTATGTGTCTGTCTTGAAGTGACACCTTTTTCTGTGATGTAAGAAGCTGGCAATTAGAACCGGTTTGTAAATAAGCAACAAACGTGATCATTGTTTTGTAACTTCTTAGTATGTCTGTGGTCCTTCCCGTGTGGCTGTATACTTTGCTGTATTGCATATCTATGGTGATACATCTTGCCTGTGCCATTGGGTACAGTGGCAGTCTCTGGCAGCATTAATCACTCAGTAAGCGAAGTAAATGAAACGATGTACAGTAGCTTTTTGGTGAGTTTAGACCTGCTTTTGTTCCAAGCTCTATCAAGAACATCCAACACAAGCCAGGTATTAAGGATATCCCTGCTTCAGCTCAGTCATTTTGATTGAGCCACCTGTGCTGAAGAAGGTTTATCCTTATAACTTAATGGCAAACACAGGTGTTGTTGATAACTGTTGAGTGATCCTCTGGCAGCTGCTGAAAGGTAGAACATATAACAGCGCCCTCTGGAGGAGGAGAGCAGAATGAAAGTACAGCTGCCATCCCTCCAAAGACCAAAATAAAGCACTAGCAGTAACTTACTAAGATATTAAGCACAAATCAAGTCATTTTTGTACCATTATTATTATTATTTTTTTACCTTATATGAACCAGAGGGTTTTATGGAGCTGAAAATAACGCCGTCCAGTTCAACATTTCCTGGGTTTTCCTCTTTTAAATCTGGATAGTTTCTGCCCTTTTTATATTAAAATCAGTGAGAGAAAAAAAATGTTAAGTCCATTTATTAACACAGTAAGCTGAAATGTTGGGCAGGGTTTGATATCCTCTATCTCCGTCCCTTTCATGTGATATTGTGTTTAGTATGGCATGCCCTATTCTGGAGCCAAAGGGTATATGCTACAGTAGATAGAAGTATGGCCAGATAGCTGATCTCATCCCCCACTGAAAGCACAACAAGTCCTTTTATCTTTTCTTAACTCAACTGAGGGGGTTACAGAAATGAAAGGTTCTTGTGGGTGCTGTTGTGTGGGTAGAGAGGGCTTCTCTATGTGAAGTGCTTCTGTATAAAGGGACGGGCACACAGATTGCTTTGGAAGGGAGTAGGGAAGAATGGTTGTACTCACTCAGTTGCTGGATAAGAAAGGAAGTGTGTAATGTTTGTCACACAGGAATAGGGACAGGGCTAAGCTACCTGTGAAAACAGACAGGGGAGTATGGAAAAGTCCATTTAGCCAGGGGAATTAAAGGGGTTGTCACGGCAACCAGCTTCTAGCAGGCTGGAGAATTGGGAAGTAACTAAATGTATCCATTCCCACCTGCACTAGGAGTGAAGCTGCAGGGAAAGCTACATCCAAATAAAGGTTAGCAGGGGGGGGGGGGGGGGGAACAGGGGGAAGCGGAAATAGAGAATCCTGTTCCAGGACAGGCCCTATCGTCCGCAAGCAAAGTGCCCAAACAACATCTTCCACATTGTCCTTGCACTAATAACTTACCTGTTAGCACACCGAAAGGCACAACCTGTCTGGAACTGGAGCTGCTGTTTCACCCTCAAGACATTCACACAAGAGTGAAGGACATTGGTTACGTGTAGGTTTATATATTATTTTATATATTATTATATATATATATTTTCCATACTTTATATAAGTTATGGTGGGTGAAAACGGTGACAAAAACCTCCACTGTGTAAAAATGGATTTCAGGCAAAACGTGACACTGCGTGCTCATTTGCCTCTCATTTCCCAGAATCCCTGTCTGCAGTGGAAGCACTGTATGCTAGGTGATAATGGTGAAAGGCAGGGTTGCTGACCTGTCTAAGGCTGCGTCCATAGAAGGACACTCCGCGCTGAGCCCCGGCATCCTCAATGAGGATGCCTTGAGAGGTGGCTCACGCGAGCGTCCGCAGGCGTGCTGAGGAGTTGGATTTTTCAGCCGACAGCCAAGCTGTCGGCTCAAAACATCCAATCAGCGCGAAGCAGCGTCAACGTCACGATTGGCCCAGCGACGTCACTGCCCCGCCTCCCCCCACCACCCTCCGCCTCCCGATCGCGCCCGCTGGCTCGCCTGCATGTGCATGAAATCGCACAGCTTCAGCAGGCGAGCCTCAGCGTCAGCGCTGTTCAGCACTGCTCCCCCCTCTTTGGATGCAGCCTAAGACATGTGAAGGTGCTCACAAGTGATCTTTTTATTTGCTCTGTCTCTTTCTTTATATATATACTAGCTTTTGTACCCGGCTTCGCCCTGAGAATGTAATACTGAATACATGTCACTGCCCCCTCCCCCCCGCCCCCTCCCGCTGGCGGCACCTTTCCCCGGCGTCCCCCTTCCCCTCCAGCGTCACATCTCCCCGCCCCCCCCCCTCCCCCCTCGCTACTGGATGTAGTGCGGGGTGAGATTTGTGTCTGTGTGTGTGTGTCTGTGTCTGTCTCCTCCCGCTGCCGGAACATGTCCCCGGCCCCTCCCCCCACCCTGCTGGCGACACATCTCCCTGCGCTGCTGTGGCATGTCCCCTCGCTGCCAAATCCGCAGCAGAATGTCCAGTGAAAGTTTCGTTGTGCCGTTTCTGAGATTTCGATGCTTTGGACATACAAACAAACTGACGGAATTCAACGTAGAATTATAGTATGTATGTATATATATATATATATATATATATATATATATATATATATATACCACTGTCATTAAGGTTATGGTGGATAAAAAAGTGACAAAAACCCTCCACAGTAAAGCATATATTGCTTTACTGTGGAGGGTTTTTGTCACTTTTTTTACCCACCATAACCTTAATGACAGTGGTGATTACCTAGTCTAGTCTCAAACCAGCTTAGCCATTAAGACCAGCCTCACACTGATGATACCCATCAAGGTTGAAACATGTATGTGAGTAGGTCTAATGGCTTTGCATCTCATCCCAGCCTCTGTTTAAAAGCTGTGTTTAAAACAGCATGCATTGGCTTGAGGATTGGCTTGTGTAATACGAGCTTTAGACAAAAGGTGGCACTGAGTGCTCATTTGCATGTCATTTCCCAGAATCCCTTGCTGCAGTGGAAGTGCTGTATGCTGGGTGACAATGGGGAAAGACAGGGTTGCAGACCTGTCTAAGACATGCAAATGAACATACAGTAATATTTACAGTTGCTATATATATATATATATATATATATATATATATATATATATATATATATATAGCATCAGTGGTCGACAAATCACCAAAAAATCTACTCGACGAACAAAAAAGTCTACTCGCCACCTAGTACCACACGTGTGCTGCTTGGGCCAATAGGAGCTCGCCACGATGTTAAATCCACTCGCCCGGGGCGTGCAAATGTATAGGTTTGTCAAACACTATATATATATATATATATATATATATATATATATATATATATATATATATATATATACACACATACAGTCACACACACACACACACACACACTGTGTCACACACACACACACACACACACACACACACACAGTGTCACACACACACACACACACACAGTGCCACACACACAGTGTCACACACTCACACAGTGCCCTCCCACCCCCACACACGCACAAACACAGTGGCACACACACACACACACACAGTGCCACACACACAGTGCCGCACTGTCTCACACACACACACAGTCACACACACACTAGTTTGCAGCAAGCAAAAGCAGCTTCTCTCCCTACCTCAGCTCACATGTAAGGAGAAGAAGCAGCCTCTCGCCCCCCCCCCCCTTCCCCCTCCCCCCTCCCAAGTGCCAGGCTGCTAGAGCAGCTCGGAGGGGGGAGAGCGGAGGGGGCAGAGCCGGCACAGGGACACTGCTCCACGGAGCGGCCCCGGCTGAGAATCACATTCACTGCACATGACACGCACAGCTCCGTCAAAGGCAAGGACACGCCCCTCCCTTAGTAGCCACGCCCACTCCCTTAGTAGCCACGCCCACTCCCTTAGTAGCCACGCCTCCCGCCCCTCTGTTCCAGCACTAAGGTTTTTGCTGGACATTAGAATGTCCATAACTTGGCAGGTGAGTGACATGTGAAGCCCAAAATAGTTGCGTTGACCTACAAATTCGCAGCAGAACGTACAGTGAAAGTTTTGTGGTGCTACGTGGTGCCGTTTGTGAGATTTCGATGCTTCTGACATACAAACGGAATCCAACTTAGAATTATAGTATAGATACTACACTGCAGCAAGGGATTCTGGGAAATGACATGCAAATGAGCACACAATGTGTCACCTTTTGCCTGGAATATCCATAACCAACCTCACACTGATGATACCCATCAAGGTTGAAACATGTCTGTGAGTGAATATAGCAAACGACAGGGGGTGCCCAGTGCTACATCCAAATGACAGAACATACATGGTAATAATTACAAGAAATAATGCTTCAGTACTAATAATAATGCTAATACTAATAATAAAATATGTTTTTTTAGTATAGATATTTTGGCCAAAGCATCACAAGCCTGCACACCAAACGTCAAGGTAAACTATAATAAGTGCAAGTCCTACACTACACTGCATCTGTTCCCTATACCTCTGTATGAGGGGGAAGAACCATAATAGATTCCTTACCTGCAGCAAAATGAGATCCACCATTAAAAAGGGGGAGGTGACGTGGTCTGTGAGTGGTTTGTACTTGCTTTGCTAATCCCATGCTGTGCTTAAAAACTGTGTGAACGGCGATGCATTGGCTTATATGGGCTCCATGTGAATGGATATTCCAACGCCAACTCTTGCGTTCTGCTCAAGGATGTCTTCTCTCTACCCCCTTTGTATCTAAAGCCCTCTCCCGCCTTAAACCTTTCTCACTGACTGCCCCACACCTCTGGAAAGCACTTTCCTTCAATACCCGACTAGCACCCTCTCTATCCATCTTTAGACACACTTGCTTAAAGAAGCATAGGAGTAGCTCCGTGGCTAATACTATACACATGATACTTAAAGCTTGGCCCCCTGCAGACGCACTTACCAGAACTCCCTCCTACTGTCTCTGTACGTTCTCCCTACCTACCAATTAGATTGTAAGCTCTTCGGAGCAGGGTCTCCTCTTCCTAAATTTTGCTTTTATGTCTGAATCACTTATTCCCATGATCTGTTATTTCTTTATTTGTTATTTATATGATTGTCACATGTATTACTGCTGTGAAGCGCTCTGTACATTAATGGCGCTATATAAATAAAGGCATACATACATACGCTGCCATTACGTGATCCTTGCTAGCTGAGTGTCTACCGGTACCCCCTACAGAGGTAAGTATCTCCAGAAGCAGGGGTCCCTGAAGCTGAGATTAATGGGGTTTAGCTCCAGAGACCCCTTGCTTCAATCCTATGTTAAAAAAAAAAATACCCTTGCGTGTGTGTAAACCAAGAAGTCTTCTTGGAGGAAAAAACGGAGCACATCCAGTAAAACAGAAAAAATAACAATCAAGATGCAACTCCCATAAAAACACATTCATTAATCGCTTCCATGGATAGCTAGTACGTTAAACACGCACCTTGAGTGTGCGACTTGTCTTTGTTCTCCTGCTGCCTATCGAGCGGCGGATTTCGAAATCCGACGCTCCTAGGCACTTAGATACGCCGGCCGCCTCCTTTCTGCCGCCCTCCTCCTCCTCCCGATTCGCAGCGTCCAATGACGCCGCCGACGTCACCAAAGTGATGTCACACGGCGTCTCGTTGCCATGGTAACGCAACTTCATGACGCATTTGGCGGCGCGATGTCACGTTGCCGTGGCAACTAGTCACTGTGGGGACGTCCGTGGCATCATTTGATGCTGTGAATCGGAAGGAGAAGGACCGCGGCAGAAAGGAGACAGCAAGGAGGCGCCCAGCATATGTAAGTGACTTCCCATCGGGCCCGAGAGCGTGGCGGATGTATATGGGGGCGGACATTTTTGCCACCCCCACATTTTGCCATCCTACGCCCGGGCATAATGGGAAATGTGGCGCTGTGTATTTATGAAGGACCGGGGAGAAGGTTAGTTTCAGACAGACAGCACCTCGGAATTTAATTGCGAGTGTGCCTAATTAGCCTCGTATGTCTTTATTTCAGATCAGTAAAGTATTTGAATATTTACTAAGGGAAATGATCCAAAACAACTTTATGAGGATACGTTTAATATTGGTATTGATCATGTTTTATAAGGGACGGTTTAGGCTACATCCGCCTTATTATTTACTTGTATTTATTATTTTAAAAAAAACAAGAATTCAGGTGGAAGCCGTGCAGAAGGTGTATTACCTTTATGGGTTTATTCATTAAACTCTGATAGTGCCCATCAAGCACTATCACACACAAACTCCTACTGCTGTACAACAATGTGAGTTTGTCTGGAAGGTGATAGCTGCTCTTAGGAGATTGGATAAAGCAGGGGTGCTTCTCTCCAGTCCTTCTGGGCACCTGCTGTCCTGCTGGTTTTATAGTAGTAAGAGAGAGTCAGCTGCCTGCCTTTTAAACCCCCAAGTTCCAATCAGGAGTTAATTGGAGCAGCCCAGCAGACCTTAAAGCTAGGGTGAGGTCTCCTATGGCTGGAAGAGTGAGGGAGTTAACCTCTTCATTCCCTCACAGCCCCCAAAACCCTCCACATCTGAAGTGTAAGTCTAAAATGCTGCATCAGATGTAAGAAACGTATTACATATCCCACAGCTCTGTCCCAAACAAACAGAGCATTGTGTCTAAACCCTGTCTTCTCTACACTGATACATAGACCCTAAAGCATTAAGAATGCCCCTAGGAAATAGTAATCTAAAAAATACATTTAATGTACGCAATTGCATATAAACACCCCTAATAGCATTTCTGTTGTGTTCATACTTGAACATAAGAGTTGGTTGGCATGGTATAAAAACTGTGAGGTGTTTTCAACCTGTGTAAATAAAAAGTAGCAAGACATCGTTTCATCTCATGTTTTATTTAACAACATTATAAAGAGGCGTTTTGAGCCATACAAAATAACAATATAAAAAGGCTTTATGCTCTTTCTGCTTTTTGGACAAAAATATCAAAATAAAAATCTTTTGAATTATGCATTGCACCAAATAACTAGAATATCTTTTTATACAATACAATGCACTTTAATGATACATATTAACAGGATAAAGCCTTGCGCGTTTTAATGTTTATCAGGATCTGTGCAGGGTTCTCTGGCCTTGTTAGATACATCAGTGCCTTACAACTGTCATGTTTGTGGTAGGTTGTCTGTAGAATCAGGGTAATAGTCCAATGCACCTGAGTTTTGATTTTCTCATTGATAATATAATAATAGTAAAGATCAGATAGAGCTTGGAGCGTTTTTAACACTGTAACCAGCACGATAAACATTTCAGTCTGAATTCACATTACTTAAAAAGATCTCTTAACAAATAGCACCATGAAGTTTAAAAAGCAAAGGATTCTGGGAGCATGTTACAGTAAGATTGTCTAGCACGTGATATTATTGTAAAGCACACTAAGAGCTTTAAAATAAAGTGGGATAGTGCACAATCGCACTTTATTAAATACACCCCTAATTCCTTCAAAGTCAGGGGCACGCCTGTCTTTGTGTCACAGGCTCCTGCAGCAGTGAAGGTGTTAATACGTTACCAGCAGCTGTGTTGGCACAGTTTTTGTGTTACATTGTGTAGTGTGTTAGCAAAATACTGATACCTTCAGGTTATTTACAGTGGTCACAGAAATTGGATAAAAAAGCGCAGAAGGCAGTGGAAATATAAGATCAGATACTCATGATTTGTAAATCTATATATTAGAGGGGGGAAAAAAGACCAAAATAGTTCTGAGTTCCTAGATGCTGAAACGATATTTTTTTTAAGTGTGGAAATTAAGAGACCTCGTTGCTGATATAAAGAAAACACAGTTTTTTCCAGGTCATACAATCAGTCTTCATTGGTGTTATTTGATATACGTATATATGACACTGATAAATCACAATGTAAGGTAGAAGAGATCTTCTGTAGGTAGCAACCATCACATTTTGCATACATCTGGATCCTTCCAATAAAGACAGATAACAAGCATTGTATGCAAAGGAAAACGGACCATATCTCAGATAATGTTATTTCAGTGTGTTAGAATAATCCATACTCCTTGATCCAAAAAGATCAGTGATCCTATGCTTTTTAATTGTAGCGTGTCCACACTGTGAATGATTTGTTAACAAATGACAAGCAATTGAACTTTACAAACAGCAAAAAATAATTGCATAGATTTTTAAAAAATCATCAGAAATCCTGCGAGCACCAAAGTTTGCTTCACATATTTTTCCATGAACTTGCAAATAAATTGGGGAGAAAAGAATCATCGGGCTTTCTAGAAATGACCAAGCAATCAGAACCAAACTTACAGTTTTCAATTCCCATAGATTTTCAGTGACTTCTCCTACAGTAAGTTATTCAATGAGGCACAACTGCATGAAAACGTCCATTGGTTGGAATAACCATGGTGTCCTAGTCAATATGCTAAGCAAAGAAGGGTGCATATCCGATGAAGGACCCTGAGAGGTTGGAAAGCTTGGAACATATCAACTACTTGTTGGTCCAATAAAAGGTTTCATACCACCCACTCCCTCCTTAGTCAATATGTTGTGAGGCGGTCTTCCTCTTGCTATTCATATGAATGGATCTGCAATGTTACAGGGCAAGAAGAAGACAACTTCACTGAATATTAAATAGGGATCATACATCTCAACAGACTCTGACATACTTAACATTTGATTGAAATTTCATTTTGTTGGTCTAGAATTCCCAAACCTCACTCATTTGGGTTCACAGACGTTAACACCCGAAGCTGATATTTTGTCATTTTTTCTCCACTCGTGCAATTTTTTGGGTTTTCGATGAAGATTCATAATCTGGCACGTCTTTGTGAAGCTCTACCTGCTCTTGGTCATGAAATATGTTTCCTAACCGATAGGAGCACTGTATTGTCAAGAACGTGCTTTGATTATACTAGGGCAGGTGTGGCCAACCCCAGTCCTTAAGGGCCACCAACCGGTCAGGTTTTAAGGATATCTGTAAAACCTGACCTCATGGTGGCCCTTGAGGACAGGAGTTGGCCATTCGTGTACGAGGGAGTCTTTCATTCAAACATTATTATTTTTTTTTGAAATGTAGACTTGCAGGGAATTAACAGCTTCCATAAAATGATACAGGAAGAGTAGATGGGTCTGTTTTCGAACGCACCAGTTAGACGAAGTATAGTTTGAAGCCTGTAACCTCAGCACTTCAGCCAGAGATAAAAACAAAATGAAATTATGCAGAACAATAGAAAACAGCTCTTGAGTATTCTGTCTGTCCAAAGCCATTAACATTTCAGTTCCTGGAAATAAAAATCCACATCAAAAGTTGTAACATTTGCATGACAAATCGGGGGCATTGAAGTAGATTACAGCACACAAAGGAAACTATTTTACAGAGGCGGCAGTGCAAGTTCGGCAAAGCTAGACAGGGGAAATAAAGCTACCAAAGAAATCAAACGTTTTCAGACGTTCCATTTCAGTCTATTATTTACATTATTTTTTTTTTTGTGTCAACCTTGCTTACTTCACAAGGAAGGATAGATATCACCCAGTGTCATTCCGAAATATCCCTTCTTAGAGGAATTTTAAAGCTGGTTAGTTTCTGCCCAAAAAGCTGACTTAACAGATTGTTCTGTGATTCAGCAGTCCTGTAATTGGACGGCTCAGTGGGTTTTGTATTGTGCCCCAGTCTGCGCTTGTGTGAGGGGCTATGTAAAGGCAAAGCAGGGCTTTTGGGTGTGAATGTGTGTAGAGTTTTGGTAAGAAGTTCCTTTTTGCGCTTATACTCTCCGTTGCTAGACCGGGAGTCGGCTTTCTTCTGGTTGTGCAGGTCCAGCACCAATTTTTTGAATTGACCACTGGCTCCTCCTGTGTGTGACTTGGAATAATGACGACTACACAAAGCCTCATCTTTAGTGTCTGTGAAGGTTGACAGATGGCTTGTCCACTCTGGCTTCTTTAAGCTACCAGAGCTCTCACTCTTACCAGTACCTAGCAGCTTTGTCTTTTTCTTCTTCCCTTCTCCTTCCAGGTTCTCCTGGGAGACTGAGCCCCCCTTGTGGCCAGACACCTTATACTCTTTGCGCTTCTTTGTATGCAGTTTGAGGGGCAGAGTTGCTGCAATTTTTTCAGTGGATTTGGTAAAATCAGCATTATTATGCTTCACAAGGTGAGGGGTCAGTTCTTTTTTGGACACCTTGTGATGGCTTCCCATTGTCTCTTTCAAAGCACTGGTATTGCTATCCCTTGCTAAAGAACATGTCTCGGTGTCGGTTTTCACTTTGGGTGCACAGGACTTCACTGCCTCCTCACTACCAAAGGCCACAACATGTGCCTGTGATGCAGACCTACTACTGGATTGGTGGACTGACCTATTCTTTTTAAAACCTCTCAAGTCTTTCAAAGAAGCGGTTATATCGGGGGCAACTGATTTCTCTTTGGAAAACATTGAAGAAATATCTACACCATCGGATGGAAGTGACTTCAGTGCACTTTCTTTATCCATACCCATAACTGCATTCTTTGGGTGGCATAAGTCTCCAGTAGAATCTTTGGCGACTGGGATCTTTTTGTTCGATTGAGTCGATTCTGCCGATTCCTTTGGCAACAGCATCTGGCAGAGGACATCATCTGCACTCACCTGCGGAGATCCCATTGCAGTTACTTCAACTGTCTTTTCCTCTTTATTGCATAGTGATGGCTTATTCCTTTTGTTGATATATTTTGGGTTTTTGGGCTTGACAGCCGGTGGCTCTGTCTCTTCTGTAGTTTCAGCAGCATCATCAATAACAAAATTGCCACCCTTTGCTGTATCAGTGGAAGAAGAAATGATCTCAACATCCTGCCTGTTCATTTTCTCATCCATTGCAACATCTCTATTCTTGCCCATGTTGCTTTTCACTTCATAGGCTATAGGAGATGAAGGGTATGAGGCATGAGCACTGCGGCTTATCTGGTCTTTCCTTTTTTCTCCCTGGAGTTCAGGGAAGTCTGCTGTCATGTCTTCCATTTTTAACGCTATTTCTTGTTCATTTTCTGTCTTTTCTTTGCCCTCTTTATCTAAGAGTATACCCAGCGATGGCACTGGGTGAGGTTGATCACCACTCTGTTTAACATTCATGCAGGTTATGTTGGGCGATGCGCCAGAATCCTTTCCATGTAAGATCTTTTGTTTTTTGCTAGGCGGCATATTTTCATGTGTAGAAAGTTCTTTTATCTTCTGCTTGACGTCTTTCCCTGACGTGCCTGGCCTCATAACTCCTCTAAACTTGAAAGTCTTACTGCCCCCAATCCGGTGTTTTTCCATGTGCCTGTCATACTGTTCTTTCTTAGAGAATGTATAGTTGCATGTACTGCAGATGAAAGACTTCTTTATCACGTGCATGACATCTGCGCACAGTTCGCATGCGTAAAGTGTGGTGTGCTTAATTTCAGGTTCCTCTGCTATGTCATGCTCGCTGTTAAGATGGTTCCTTAGCTCTTGCACTTCCTGGTACGACTTTGGACACCTGTGGCACAAATAAATCTTTTGCAGACTATGGACGACCAGGTGCCTCTGCAGCTTGAAAGGTTTGGGGAATTGCTTCCCACAATGATGACAGTCTCTAGAGGGATCTTTGCAATGAGGATGAATTGGTGTATTTTTCGGAATCGTTTCACTCTTTTGTGTATTCTCCAGAGGAGGACTGGCAGATAGTTTCACGTGACTAGGAGTGATTGGGGTATTATGGGTGCTGCTTTCTGTTTCTTTCTCAGTTTTTTGCTCTTCTTCCTTGTGCTCTTTTTGGTCTTGCTTTTTACATGCTGGACTCTTGTCCTCAGACTCCGGAGTTTTTGATGGTTTACTTGGTGTTCTATAGATGAAGGTGCTTAGGAATGTTCTCACTATACTCTCTTCAGAAAAACAGCCAGGAATACCCATCACAGTCTTCTGTGCCTGGCCTTTTCTAGCAAACTGTGTTGCATGCTCTCTTAAGTGTTCATTATACATCCATACATCAGAGATTTCTTTTAAACACATGCCACAGATCCAGAGTCCGGCCTTGTTTTTTGCATGTTTCTCTTTTAAGTGATCCCTTAACTGTTCTCTTGAGCTAAACTTGCGCTGGACACACATGTAGCAGGTAGGTGGAGGTGACGGATTATGAGTAAGCTTATGGAAATCCAATTCTCCCAAGGTTAAGAACCACTGAAAACAAACCTTGCATTTATACTGCTTGTCCTTGCTTTTGATATTCACATTGCTGCGATTTCTCGCCTGTCTCCTATCTTCTGACCTATTTTTGGCATGCTTGGTATGTCGTCCTGCTTTCTGTGCGATCTCTGGTGTATCCACATCAGATTGGTCAGAGTCATCTCCACATGCACTGAAGAAAGACAGTTCTCTCATGTCAAACTTTGCACTTAGCATCTTCATGTCAATTGTAGGAAACTCAGGGAGACCTATATTTTCATTGATTTTGCAGTCATATGACTCTTCCAACTCTGATTCTCCCGTTGCCGAGCTCATTTCCACAAAAGGTTCCTCAGATTCTCGAGGTGACTTGTATAGTGTATCCTGAAAGGACACATCTCCACTCTTTTTCTCTTGGCTTTCTCCAGTCGGTGATGATGCATAAATATTTTCCACTGGTTGATGTTGAGATACAAATGACAGCACTCTCTCATCATCTCCATCAATCCCTTCCTTCATTGGATTAATCTGATCATACTCAGCATGAAGTGCACTGGTTTCTGTGTTACCACTGACACCTCTACTGCCCATTAAAGTTGAATCAATTGATATGGTTTCATATCCACATGAATAATTTCTAATTTGAGAAGAGTGGCTAGGTTCAACAAGGTCCATATGCTTAAAGTCTGCTTCAAATGGTGGCGTTTGTCTTTTAATCCTCTTCCCATAAACACGGGTGCATTTCTTCCTAATGAAATGATCATCTCTTGGAAACAGCTGTGAAAAAGTGTTTTCATCATCAAACAAGCTCTGAAGATCAGGTTCAACTTCTGTAGATACATTGGACACCTGGGGCTCTTTTTGATCATACTTTGATTCTGCTAGACTTGAATTCTCCAGTAAACACATATCAGGGGCACTTTCTGAATCCTGTCCAATTAATGAGGTTTCATAATTTGGTGACATACTCTTTAAAGGCATGACTTGGTTCCTTGTTTGTTTGTTATCAGTTATATTATGAAGTGTTTTACCTTCCTTCAGAGTGACTCCGTGGTCTTGCTCAGTCTCACATATATTAGTCACAATGTTTTCAACATGATCTTCGAAACCTTTTGCCCACTTTTGTTGAACCAGTAGACCTTCTCCATTTGTTTCATCATCTAAAATATTGCTCACCGCCTTCGCTTCCTCAGGTGACATTTTCGTGGCAGAATGTATTTCTCCAGCACTGGATTCTTGATTAGTTTCTTGCTGCTGTTTGTCTATATTAGAAGGATGTACCCTTGCAATCTTTTCATCAGGAGAGGTAAAGCTGTTTGACTGCCCAATAGCCTTCAAAATATTTGTTTTGAGAATGTCCAAAATATCGTCAGAGGGAACTCGAGAATCATCTATACATTTACTTGAAAGCGTCTTCAGCTTCCTTTTTTTGACTTTACCATTTAGCGTCTGTTTGCAAATAGCTTCTACACACCTCGTGTCATCACTGTGTACCTTTGTTCTTTTTTCACCTTTAGATTTTGCTGGTACAGGCATCCGCTCTTCTTCTGAATTGAAGTAATGGCAATGGAGTTTACTTTCTTGGTTTAGAAGGTCTGTGGTTTGACTCTGAGAAATAATTTCAGAAGAAAAACTTTGCTTACTTAATGGTTTGGGAGCTTTTTTGAGATTCCTGTCATCTGTTTCCCATTCAGAATTTAAAGAACATTTCTCATTATATTTTACATTCAGAATATTATCACTTGCTGCACCATCTTTAGGTAATATTAATGTCCCATCATTCTTCATGCTATGCTTAACAGCTTTGTGTCTTGTCAGTCCTGGTTTTGATCTGAAGGATGCTGAACATATATCACAAGTTAGTGCCAATCCAACATGTCTCTTTTCTTTTATGAGACCATTCCTTGATGGGATACCAATACTTTCTAATATTTCCTTGCTCTTATCACAATCAAGAATACGCAATACTCCATTTATAACAGAGTCCATGTCACTGGTGCATTTCCTTCCAGAATCATCGATCTTATCATTTTCAGGAACCACTGAGTTTTTGGAAGTCTGAACTAGTCTCCCATCTGTTGTTTCTACAGCCTGGTGGCTACTTAAATCTATGAGCCCTGACTCTGCAATGTCCACCAAGTTACATACCAAAGTTGTTGTCCTGTCATCACTGGGGTACTCATGGTTAATATGGGTTCTTTGTTCTTTATTATCACAGTCACAATTCAGACTCTTTCCTTCTTGAAAACATAGAGATGACTCTGTCACCGTTTTTATACCTTCTGTAAAAAGTTCCGTTTGGAGAGTTGAATACGTTTGACTTTCTGCTGCAGCATAGCTTGGATAACCATCATTGCTAGGCAGGGATTGGCACCTAAGAATTATATCTGTGACAGAGCTTGCTGGCTGTTCTTTGTAATGAGTGCATACCAGGTCAGAGCAAAAACATGAAGGTATGTTCTCTTCAACAATAGATGATATGGAGTCCTTCCTTTTTGTATCCTCTTTCTGGTCTATCTCGAAGGAAGAAGAGTTCACGCATCTATCTTCACTAAAATAAAGAAGTGCATCCGGTCCTCCCAATAGATGTCTTTCAGTTTGGTCCGTGGCACTTACAGCTGCTGCTTGACACTTCTTGACGCTGTTACATGTGTCTCCCTTAGAAGGACACGAGTCCTCATCTGTTGATGAGCAGAACATGACTTGTGTATGGACAGATTCCTTTATTGGGAGATGAGAAAAGAAGTCAAAGCTTAATTGAGAATGTGTTGTAGATTTGCTCATGTCTTGTTGGTGCATTGAAAATTCGTTATTGCTTTTAGACAGGGCCTTGTGATTACTGGCATGCAAAGGAAAGCAAGCAGATGATCCATCAACAAAGACAGATGCTTCAGATTTGTCTTCATGCGTTGTAGTGGTCTCTTTGCTAAGCTCATTATTTGTCAAAAATAGGTCTCTTTCTGGCAACATAATAATGTCTTTCTGTTGGTCCTCTGCACTTACAAAAGCGGGTGCATCTTCATGTTGTCTTTGTGTCTCTTGCTTTTCTGTACCTCTACATAGTCTGGTTACTTCAAAGGTTAATGCACATGGTAGCTCAGATCCTGTACTTTCTTTATCCGAGGGGCAGCTTTCTATAGCACTTGGCACTTTAGCTGTGGTTTTTGAAGACATTGCAAAAGCTTCATTCTCAAATAAAACATGGTGTGAATAGGCAGCTTTTCTATGTTTTTCAATAGTCAAGGGTACTTCGTCTCCATCTGTTTCAACTAGATTTTGGATCTGCTCATCAACCTCTACCTGCCCGTGTAACACATTTGCAGTTGCATTACTGAGAGATAAGAAATCATTATGATCTTGTGTCATACCATCTGCACAGATATTAATGACATCTAATCCTGAACATTCATTTTCAATGGGTTGTGACAATGTAACTTCATGTTGCATCTCATTGTTCAGGGATTTGTAGAGCTCGGCAGGGTTTGTGTCCTTGCTTCTGAGTGGATGCAACTGTTCAGAATTTGCAGAATCGTTTGTTTCCAACAGGTGTGATGCTCCTTCTAGCTCCATATTATTATCCACAGCATTGTTAGATGCCTCCTTCGAAGCGGTTAGCTTGCTCTCAGACATATATGAAGCATCGCCTTCCACCTCTGGCTGAGGACACGCATGGGCTGAAGCAGACAACAGCATTGGAAAGCATGGCATGAGCATTTCTTCCTCGTTATTTTTGGCTGTCCTTGCAACAAACAGTTGGAGCTGTTGCAGTGGATTGTCTGCTGATTCTTGAGCAATTGCTGATTTTTCAGGAATAGCACTCTCTTCCTTCTCCAAAATTGGCATGTCAAGGAGTATCAGGTTCCTGTTGCTCGCATTATCATTGTGTTGTAGACTTCTGCTGATGGTAGAGTCTGTAGATCCTTCTTTCCCATCCAAAGTTGAACAGTTTTCACTGTATTCTAGAGCTGTCGCAGACAGTGTAATTTCAGACCTAAAAATTGGGCTACATGGAGCTTCTTCAGTATTTATTTTGGTATTTTGCACTGGGGTGGAAGTGATATTTAATATAGGAACAGCATTATCTTGCAAATCAAACTCAGAATGCAATTCAGGAACGCTTTGAAATGGTTCCAGCTGTGGCGGATCATCAAACCGGTCTTCCAGTTGCTCTTTTTGAGGAAAACCCTTTCCGTGATGGCTCTGGTGGTTGTTTTTTTGGTCGATTTCTTTATTCTCTGCATTTTTGGAACGTAGTGTCTCGGATGTAAGCAGAGTGTTTCTCACAAGTTCATTTTCTGAGTAATTGTGACTTTCCGACTGACTCGGGAGGTTATGCAAACAATCATCAGGCATTACAGAGAGAGACCCATGGCTATGGGATAGAGAATCCAATTCTTCTGATAAACATACATCATTTAGAGCTGCCTGATATTGAGTATTTTCCTCAGTGGAAGTGAATGAATCTAGTGTGCCTGGCTGTTTATGACATTGGATGCTGGAAGTAAAGGTGTCAAACTGAACTGAACAAGTCCACGGGCTTTTGTGATTTTCACAGCTTGCATCAACTTTTACACGGGTCTGACTCTCCTGAAGGTCCTGATCCACAGATACAGTATGATTCATGTTTAGATTGTCAAGATTTTCTTTAAAGTACAGGTTATTTCTACAACTTTCAATGGGATTTATCTCCATGTCTGGAAATGGACTAGGAGGGTGGGTTAGGTCTGTGCTGCTCCGATGTTTGGAGCACGGTTGGGACGGAATCTCATTCTGCAGTTTGCTTGTTTGAAGCTGGCTTTCCAGTTCTGTAACTAGTCGTTTGATTTCTAATTCATCCTCTGACATGTTGTTTATAAAGGAACCATTATAATCTGTAATTGTTTCTGCCAGGGTCAGTGACATTTCAGTGGATGATCCTGGTATTCTTTCGGTATATTTATCAGTATTTTGATCCTCTATCGCTTGAAAATGAGTAATACTATTAGATAATACTGGGGGTCCTTCTTCAATCAGGTCCCAGCTTTTTCCTTGCAAAAACTGAGGGTACTGCTGTTCAAAGTGTGTTGCTTTGCTTGTGTGATCATCGGAACATGCAAATGCTACATAGCTTTCTTTTGTAGGTGAAACACTGCTGTACAATGGAGCTTCAAAATCAGACATTGGTAGCTCAGCAAATATTGAGGATGAATCGAATGTAAGTGTAGACGATACTTTGTTTTCATTATTATCCGTAGGGTAGGAGGTCATATCTGAGCATTTGTGCTCAAATGAGCTATTATTGCTATTATGATTACTTTGATCGAGATAAATCTCCCCAATTTCTGGGGATGTAGTGCTTTGGGGTTTGATGAAGAGGTCATTGCCATATAAATTGGGCAGCTCTTTGTGCTCACCGAACTGTTGACTTTCATTAGTGTAGGAATCCTGCATTTTTGCTGGCAAGAGAGTTTTTGTTGAGTCACTATTGTAACACCCAACTGGCATCCCAAAGTCTTTGTGGTCATTACACAAGCCATCCTTTAGGTACTTTACATTGGCATCAGCGTAACTTATAATTAATTCAGAGTTCTGTTTATCAGCAACACAGGATGAACCATTGAGTTGCTCCTCTTGGTAGTCTATAGCATTCTTGTGGAAGGAAGGACATTGCTGGGATACATCATCTGTATCCAGTGTAAGATCAGGCGGATAATTAGCTTGTAATAAGGTGCTGGCTATATTTGTCTTATGGTAAGTGCTTACTATTTCCTCTTCATCTGCGGCTTTCTTGAAATAATTCCCCTCAGCAGTATTTCTAGGGTTGTCTTCAGTGGAATATTTATGGTCTTTGCTTTGCTGTAATTGTTCTTCGTCCCCATACGTTGGTGAACCATTTGACTTGGTTGGATATACCTTGGAGCTAGCAAGCAAGAATTTAGCGGATCCAAACCTCTTTGTTCCCTTGGAAAAGTCTTTTTGAGGTATGAGGGTTTCTGGTGGATTGTCTTTGTAGAGAGGTTTTATAATATTTCTCTCAGCTGACATACTTTGGGTGGCTGTATCCAAGCTTTTACGCCTTTGCACTATCTCTTGCTCATTTTCAGAATCAGTCCGTTCAGTGCTTTTGGGACTTGAGCCTGTTTCACTTGAAATACTTGTGCTTTGGTCACTACTGGTCGAAGATTGGCTGCTTCTTCTCCGGATCCTGTTTGAGGTCTCCTTCTTTGCACTCCTCAGATCCCTATTTTTCGGGTGAAATTGTGTTGCCTCCCCCATTCTCCACACCGGCTCGTTCCCTTTTGTCCTTCCACCCCTTCCTTGGTGATCCCGATTGAAGTTGTACTTCAGTGGCTGTTTTTTACCATGTAAAGAAGTTGCAACTGCTTCATCCTCCGAATCTGAGATATAGTCATATTCCCCAAAGGGATGGTTTTTGGTCGGTGGGAACAATCTTTCGGTGACCAATGAAAACTGTAAGTTTTTATTGCTCTTCACATGCAACTTATGAAGTTTATTTTTCTGCTGCACAATTTTATGTATCAGCTCCTTACTCCAGGTCCCATTATGAGTCTTTTTCTTCTTTATATTCTTCATGCATGGCCTACGGACCTTCGGGTTCTCGGTGCTGGAGAAATCAGACAAGGTGGTTCCTATGCTTCTCCTTCGTTGAGCTTCATGGGACTTTGTGTTTTTATCTTCAAAAATCGCAAAATCGCTTTTATTTACACAAATTATTGGGGGAGGTTCGGACCGGAGACTTTTTTCAGGTTCACCTTTTTTGTGCAATTCAACACATTTGGGTGTAATTTCCTTAATATCCATTTTATCAACTTCCAAAAAGTATGGATCCAAAGTCCTGGCCTCTGCCTTTTTCTGCTTACTTTGTATATGTATTGCATTCCTGTGGTTGCAGGATGGGTCCTTTTCATAGCTTTCCCCATAGACATATGAGGTTTGGTTATGGCGAGCTTGCTTTTCCTCTAGCCCTCTTGGCTTTTTTTTGGCCTCTAAGAACTCTTTGACCTTGTACGGCTGACCACATCCTGTGATCTTGGCCGTAGAAAGGTCGTCATCTACAAATACATCAATAAAGCTGCTGTCTATTTCTGGATTGTCTGCTTGAAATTCTAAACCGTTTAATGCTTCTGTGATTAAACTGTCTAGTTTGGCATCATCCATTTCCAAGATGTCACAAGCTGTCAGGGGCAAGGAATTGGATGTTAAACTATGAAAAATATTCACTTTCAACGGATCATCCTTGGTATCTCCCTTGGCATCAGTATCAAGGAGATAGTCAACAACTTTGTTGAAACCAATCATGTGTGAGTGAAGTTCCATTGACCCTTTGGGGAGGGACAACCCTTGCCCGATGTGAGTGGGCTTTATGGGATCCATAGCTTGCTTTCTGACCTCTGTGCCACGCAGGGCATCCTTCATCTCACTCTGCAGAGTGGAATTCAAGCTACAGTACTGGCGATGCTCAAGGAAGGAGGACAGGTTGCTGTAATTCTGATCGCACTGTTTGCAGGTAAGAAGAACATCCAGCTGGTCTAAATTTGCACTGCTAAGGGAACTTGCCAGCAAATGGTGGGAAGAGTAAGGAGGGGGAGGGGGAGGTTCATTTTCAAAACACCCTTTGCTGGGCTCACTGGTTTGTTTGGGGTATTGGTTTTCCTGTAGGTTTTTAAACAACTGTTCATCCTTGGTGGCTTCTGATAAATAATTGAATGTTTTAATAGATTCTGGAGTATGGTATAGTAGAGAGCTAGAACTTAAATGGTGAGAGGGAAAAGGCTTGTTTTCTGTAGGGAGGCATGGCTGGTGGAAATATGGAGAAGATGTATGTGTAGCTGGTATATGGTTTTCATCTGAACTGGCATTCACAGGGCTGCTAGACATTGGTGAAAGAGAGGAGCAGGTGCTACCAGATACGGGGTTAGTAACAGGTGAAGGAAGAGGTGATTCACAAGGAGATCCAACAACTAGACTTGCTGTTGGCAAAGATACTGGCTGGTTGGGGTTATTTCGTGAAGATGCTAATTGTTGTATTGGCTGGCTCATACCAAACAAAATGCCTTTACTTCTTGAATCACAAATCTGAGAGTTTGTGTCCTTTGTACTGTCATACAAAATGCCATTACTTGAGCTGTAGTTTTGTCTGCTCGCGTCAGACCTCTGTGTGGAAATCCCCTCCACGGATAAGTGTTTTTTAGTGTGATAACTTGGGGGAATCTTCTGCAGCGGGTTGTTGCTTTGCCACTCAGAATTACAGAGAGGAAAATTTAGTTTTTGGTTTCCAATCTGCCTCGACAACTCAATTCGGTTTTGGTTTGGCATGGCAGATGTAAGATGGATCTGTTGCCAAGGCATCCTGGCATTTTTCAGTGCCTGTCTCTGGTCTACATTGGATTGGCATTGATAGGATAACTGATTTCCAGAAGAGTTGGTGTATGATACAGAATTTTGGTCCAGAGGTGGGAAAACCTTACTTCCCGCATCCCAAGTCTGAGGTATCCTGGAAATGCTTTTATCAAAAGGCACAGAACCTGCATTTACACTATTATAGACCTCACCGGGGAAGTGCATCTGGTTCAGAGACGTCTGTGGTATATTCCTTCGTAGTGTGTTCCCTGGATTCAGGAGTCTTTGAGTAGTTGTAAAGTCTTTAGATGGCTGCTGCCTTTTATTGACTAATGTTGGCACACCATTACCATGTAAACTAAATTCACTAGAATTAAAAACTGGCTGGTTTTCTTGAAAAGTGCTTGGTGTTTGATCTATAGCACCAGAGGAAGTTATAGCACCAGATGAGGAAATAGCACCATTGTGATCAGTGGAATGTTCATTCCTTCCTGTGTAACAAGGGGGTGTGGGCGGATGCTCCGCCTCCTGCTGTGCATGTAAGAACGGAGCTTGCTGAGAAGGTAGACTGTATGTCCGGCTGTCTGGCAATATGTTTTTATAGGACCCATTGCTTTGTGGATCCTCCTGTTCCTCTATTGAAGAGGTCTGGAATGCAAAAGCACTGTGTGCTACCTGGTTCGCTGCCAGTGAGATGTCCACAAAGTTCTGATTGTTCGCAGTGTTGCAAAATGAATTCCCAGTTGGTTCCTGCAACGACTGAAAGGGATACTGAAATGGCATGGACCCAAAGCAATGAGGGTCAGATTTGTTGCCCTCAGGAAATGGGCAGAGTTTTTGACTTGAGATGCTATAGCCGCTAGCACCTGAAAAGATTTTTTCAGAGGAATGCCAAGAGTTCCCATTTGCTTGAAATTCCAAGTAATGCAGCTGCCCGTTAGTGCTGGTTGTTTCATGAGGGTTGACCGGCTGTGGCTGAAGCTTTAAGCCATGGTGAGTCCTGGAAGCTGGAGCAGTTTGTGAGGTATAGTTGGCAGAGGTAAGGCTGGGACTGGACTCCTGGAAACATCGGTTGAAGCTGAGGTCTTCCTGCTGGAGTTCCGCCTCCCTCTCAGGTAAACTTGGAACATGGAAGCGATAACTTCCCGAGACGGGTCCTCGACTAACTTCTAACTTCTTAGGGGGTGTTACCTTTTGCTGGGGGTAAGCGATCCCAATGGTAGGATTGGTCCGTGAGTTGGTAATACTTAGTCTGTAAAGCTGATGTTGGGCACGATCTCCCTTCCCAGACCTCTTACTTTTGTCTTTCCCTCTGCTCTTTCCTGTGGGAGATTGCGGGCTGCCTTTACCGTTAGTCCATGTAGTATCACTAGGAAATTTTGACCTGTTGTGGAGCGATTTGAAATCAATTTTTCCTGCTTGTTGAGGTCTTATCACAGCTTCCCTTTGACTGTGGGGCTCCTTTTCCCTACCATTTAAATGAGATGCTTTATCCCCTCCACCAATTAAGGCACTTTCTGAATTGTCCGACACCCCGCTCGTGGGAGTGTCCACTGCATCTTTCTTGCTGAACTGTTCAAAGGCAGTGTCTTTATCTGGGTCCTTCGAGCTGGATTTTGTGGTGTTGTTGGTATACACATGCTTCGTCTCTCCCGTCATGGTATTGTTCAGAAGGGATGAACGGCTCGCTGCTCGCGTGACGCCTTGGCATTTGGCATGTTTCTCAAATACTGTTTGTGATCAGTCATTCTTTTATGAAGTCTGATGAGGTCTTCACTGAAACAGGGCTCTCCTTGCCACTTTCATCTTTGCTGCTCAGAAGTCTGCCGGGAGAGCATTGGTTTCAGTATATCCAGGTGGGACCTGACAATAAAGAGAAGAAGGATGAGTAGACTGAAGCTCTCAGAAATTGATTTGCAAATACAGAACCTTTAAAGAAGCAATCTAAGGCATTAAACTCTTGTGTATATATATAAAAAGCAACTGTAAATATTACTGTATATTCATTTGCATGTCTTAGATAGGTCTGCAACCCTGTCTTTCACCATTATCGCCCAGCACACAGCACTTTCACTGCAGCAAGGGATTCTGGGAAATGACATGCAAATGAGCACACAGTGCCACCTTTTATCTCAAGCACACATTACATGAACAACCCTTAGGCCAATACATGCTGCTTTAAACACAGCTTTTAAGCAAGGGCTGGGGTGAGATGCAAAGCACAGACATGTTTCAACCTTGATGAGTATCATCAGTGGGAGGTTGGTTGCTGGCGTTTGCAGGTTAGAGATTAAGAGTAGGTATTCACCACACTTATTAAGGTTATGGTGGGTAAAAAAAGTGACAAAAACCCTCCACAGTAAAGCATATAGCAACTGTAAATATAACTGTATATTCATTTGCATGTCTTAGACAGGTCTGCAACCCTGTCTTTCACCATTATCGCCCAGCATACAGCACTTCCACTGCAGCAAGGGATTCTGGGAAATGACATATATATATATATATATATATATATATATATATATATATATAGAACGATATATATATATATATATATCGTTCTATTTCCTGGCTGTCTCTGTCTGTCTCTATATTTATATCTATCTCAGTGGGCTTTTTACGACACACCATAATGGCAAAGACGAATATGTATCTAACGTTCAGACCTCCCCATTGATCTATTAGTAGAAAGTATTGGATTATTTATGTGTCCGAGACCTCTCTCTTATGCACAATGCTAATAAAAATGTGTATTGATACATTGACTTCTAACTAGTACTTAAGAAAAGATAGTCCAGGAAGGGTATGGAGCTCAGAGACATAGAGGAGATGATGTGTGATGAATTTACTGATCTCTCATCAAGAAGCTCCTTTGAGGAAGTGCAGTCACAAGTAAATTAATGCATGGGTATAGAGAAGCTAACGCCTGCCTGGAGCCATACAATGAAGGCTAACACAATCATCCACGTGTTCTCCCAGCCTTATAATAAGAACGGGGGTAAATAATGGAATAATTACAAGAAACGCTCGGATATTAAGGAGTCTGGCCATCCGTTCAGCAAATCCTCAGGTCTTCTGTGTGCAAGTCCGCCAGATGGAAGCAAGAAATAGAAGTTAAAGTGCGGTGCCCGACCAACGCAGAAATCCAAGAAAAAATGAATACAGAGAATTGCGCGCCAATAAAAATTGATATTTAATGGGTCATCATTAAAAACAGAGGTTACAATCCACCTACGCGTTTCACACCCTAGCGCTTTATCAAGGTGTTATCTCTTCATTCTTTTTTTCTTGGATTTCTGCATTGGTAGTGCACCTCACTTTTACGTCAATTTCTTAACAAGTACTTAATTATTAATCAGAGGAAGTCACATACCAAGCTCCACAGGGCTAGTCAAGGTGGTGTTTGGCCATGAAGCACTTTTGCACTACACTGCACATCTTTCTGAAGACCAATCTGTTGGGTAAATGTATTGCATGCTTCAGCTCTCCTCTTCCTGGATTAGTAACTCGTTTATTTGGAGATTCTGGAGCACAGGGGCGGGCAACTCCAGTCCTCAAGAGCCACCAACTGGTCAGGTTTTCAGGTTATCCCTGCTTCAGCACAGGTGGCTCAGTCAAAGACTGAAGCAGGGATATCCTGAAAACCTGACCATTGGTGACGCTTGAGGACTGGAGTTGGCCTCCCCATCTCTAGCTGTTAGGGAGGGAGTAGAAACCTTTCTGGGAAGGTTTACGCATATTGATGCCCCGTGCAGAACTAACGCCTTTCTTCTTATACAGGGTGTCCACACTAAAAGAGGCTCGGAACTCCTACAAGTAAACACTCTGGGCTTCGTTTAGTGTGGTCATCCTATACTTGGGAACGGTTCCTCCTTCATACCATACCGCACTAGGAACATTCATCTTTTTCCCTGCTTTGTCATTAGTCTTAATAACAATGACACATCAATCCCCCTGTGTATTCTTCACTCCCAGCCTGATACTATCCACACAGCTGTTGGCTATCATTCTCTGCTACAGTTGACATAGCTAAATCCACAGGCAATCAACATCCATGATATTAACTTAACAACCCATCACTTATACCAAAGCCAGTCATTACTGTACAGCCTGTTTACTGCTGTTCGGATTTGCAAAGGGTTCCTGCCAAGATAACATAGAGAGACCCAATCCATGCCTTAATATCACAGTTGTGACCATTCAAATGCAAGGTGTTTACCGACTGGCTCAATCATATGATAAAATATTTTATCATGTCCTAGCGCCAAGGTAAACAGCCTGTAAGGTGTAGGAGGAAGTTTCCGGATCTGGCAGCCGGAATTACAAGCCGGAAATTTAGAAAAGCCAGGCTGCTGGCCAGTAGGAGATTGCTCATTAAGCTGGAGCACCAACACACGCCGTGGGTCAGTCAAGGCTCGTCAAACAGAATAAAATGACGAATCGGATGGCTGCAAGAGAATTTGACTTACATTCTGCAGGCACCTAAATTATCTGTACCGTATATATTTATAGTAACCATGCGTAGGAGGGACTTTCAGTATGAAAAATGGCACCTATCTGGAATGAACTTAGCAGAAGCTTCACCATCAGGGGCCTGCAAAGCAGTGAAGGGGTTAAGCACTATGGAACCCTTTAAAAATGGAGCCCCAATTCCAGTCCCAAATGAGCATAAAACTATGGATGGGCTGAAGGCGCGGCTGAGTGAGGAAAGGCGAATTCAAATCCCAGTGTCAACTCCTTGTGACCCTGTGCCTCAGGAACCAAAAATAGATTGTAAGCTCTATGGTCCAGGGACTCAAGCCTGCAATAATTCTCTGAACAGTGCTGTGTGCACTGTCAGCGCAGGGCAAGAAAAAAACCGTTATAGTGGGCCATTTTTACGTAGTGGTGCTACTCCATATGATAGATTCCAGCGCTGTAAAATATTGTCATTAACGCTACAGTATAATGAGATATTTTGCAAGATTTGAATTTCCCCAGCAAACATGGATCTGTATGTCCAGTAATAAACACCCTGTATGTCCAGTAATAAACACCCTGTATGTCCAGTAATAAACATACTGTACGTCCAGTAATAAACACCCTGTATGCCCAGTAATAAACACACAGTATGTCCAGTAATAAACATACTGTATGTCCAGTAATACACACTGTATGTCCAGTAATACACACTGTATGTCCCGTAATAAACACCCTGTATGTCCAGTAATAAATATACTGTATGTCCAGTAATAAACACCCTGTATGTCCAGTAATAAACACACAGTATGTCCAGTAATAAACACCCTGCATATCCAGTAATAAACACCCTGTATGTCCAGTAATAAACACACAGTATGTCCAGTAATAAACATACTGTACGTCCAGTAATAAACACCCTGTATGCCCAGTAATAAACACCCTGTATGTCCAGTAATAAACATACTGTATGTCCAGTAATACACACTGTATGTCCAGTAATACACACTGTATGTCCCGTAATAAACACCCTGTATGTCCAGTAATAAATATACTGTATGTCCAGTAATAAACACCCTGTATGTCCAGTAATAAACACACAGTATGTCTAGTAATAAACATACTGTATGTCCAGTAATACACACTGTATGTCCAGTAATACACACTGTATGTCCCGTAATAAACACCCTGTATGTCCAGTAATAAATATACTGTATGTCCAGTAATAAACACCCTGAATGTCCAGTAATAAACACACAGTATGTCCAGTAATAAACACCCTGCATATCCAGTAATAAACACCCTGTATGTCCAGTAATAAATATACTGTATATCCAGTAATAAACACCCTGTATGTCCAGTAATACACACTGTATGTCCAGTAATAAACACACTGTATGTCCAGTAATAAACACCCTGTACAGTATGTCCAGTAATAAACACCCTGTATGTCCAGTAATACACACTGTATGTCCAGTAATAAACACCCTGTATGTCCAGTAATAAACACCCTGTATGTCCAGTAATACACACTGTATGTCCAGTAATAAACACACTGTATGTCCAGTAATAAACGCCCTGTATGTCCAGTAATAAACACCCTGTATGCCCAGTAATAAACACCCTGTATGTCCAGTAATAAACACCCTGCATGTCCAGTAATAAACATCATGCATGTCCAGTAATAAACACCCTGTATGTCCAGTAATAAACACCCTGCATGTCCAGTAATAAACACCCTGCATGTCCAGTAATAAACATACTGTATGTCCAGTAATAAACACCCTGTATGCCCAGTAATAAACACCCTGTATGCCCAGTAATAAACACCCTGCATGTCTAGTAATAAACATACTGTATGTCCAGTAATAAACACCCTGTATGTCCAGTAATAAACACCCTGCATGTCCAGTAATAAACATACTGTATGTCCAGTAATAAAAACCCTGTATGTCCAGTAATAAACATACTGTATGCCCAGTAATAAACACCATGTATTCCCAGTAATAAACACACTGTATGTCCAGTAATAAACACACTGTATGTCCAGTGACAGGTAGAGTACACCTTCCTTATCCCAGCTAATAGTGCAATGTGCCCTACCAGCCACTGGGTGGCAGCCCATCTTTCCCCCCCAAAAACACACACACATTTGTAGGGAGTTATTCATTCAACTGATGGACTTGATCAGGATCTTGTGTGTGACAGTACCCCGATCCGCACTATTGCAGTTGAATGAATGACCCCAGTAGAATCTGTAGGGTATGTTATATATATCACGTGCTGTTCTTTTTATCGCCATATTAAACTAACACAATTGATGCGTTTACTGTTTTCTTTCAAAGAAAATGAAAGAGAAATGTAAGTATTCAGGAGTTACATGGATCTCACAGTGTTTCTAATTACTGTGTCCGCCTGGTTTACTGCCCTTATCTCTGCCTATCCCTCCCTTGTCCTGCGCCATGCTATATATTTCATCATTTGATGCACATAATTATTGAAGTCAAGTAATCAGTCCCTGAAATGAGAACAATTGTGTATTGCCAACTGTTCAACTTTATTTAACATTAATTACACCTGTCTGTTTTAAAAAAAAAAAAAAAAAAAAAAAGAACTGTCGCCTAATATTAAAATATAAAACCTATCAATATTATTAGTCCTGTGAGTGACCTGCTACTTTAATTAGCCTTAGATATTATAATTGACTGTCATTTTTTTTTGCTAATTATTGTCCATTTCCAAAGAGGCAAAATATAACAAAGCAGATAGAAGCTTCATATGGTTAGATTGTAAGCTCTTCGGGGCAGGGACACCTTTTCCTAATGGTACTTTCAGGTCTGATGCGCTTATTCCCACTATGTGTTATATCAGGGGAGCGCAAACTTTTTTGTCTGCGCCCCCATGCCTGCTGTCCCCTCCTGCTGCGCCCCCCTTACCTTATCTCCGGCGTTTCTGACGTCACGATGTCATGCAAAGTCGCATTGCCTGAAGCCGGCGCAGACAAGGTAAGGGAACTTACAGACGCCTTGTGTGCCTCCCCCGGCATTTCATTCCAATGTTGTGGGGAATAGTGCTGGGCCTCTGTATGCGCCGCGCCCCCCCCCCCCCTGTTTGCGCACCCCTGTGGTATATTATTATGTCACGTGTATTACTGCTGTGACGTGCTATGTATCTGGAGGGCGCTATATAAATAAAGATTATACATAAATGAAAATGTTAACATATTACAAAATCTTTTTTATTTAAATATATATATATATATTGATACCAGGTATAGGCAAGGACTTGGAATATAAATGTTTTACCGGTATTGATGTCCTGACATATAAACCTATTTTTAAGCTTCAGGTAATACATGACCGAGAAACCGGACAATGGACAGAGGAATAATTGCAGATGTTACATAGAGTTAGTGCAGTTTGGCGATGCTGCCTGCTATCACCACTGGATATTGTGCATAGCAAAGCGATTCTGCACTGACCGCTTCATGGGACAGTATCTCTGTACATGTGAGTTACACAGCGTCCGGTTCACTAGGAAATATCTGCCAAGTCTAGTGCTTAGCTGCAAAAATTGACTTCCTACTGTGAAATGACCCCTCCCGAAACCAGACTGGAGCTGGTAACATAGTGATGTGTGACCGCTGTGACAGATAGCTGCTACATCTAGGGTTGCCAGGTGTCCGGTATTGAACTGGACAGCCCAGTATTTGGTTACTATGTCCGGTAAAAAATGAGAGCTAATACCGGACATGTATGTGGCCGGTATTAGCTCTCTGTACATGTATGTGTATGCCGGTATTAGCTCTCTGTACATGTATGTATATGCCGGTATTAGCTCTCTGTACATGTATGTGTATGCCGGTATTACCTCTCTGTACATGTATGTGTATGCCGATATTACCTCTCTGTACATGTATGTGTATGCCGGTATTACCTCTCTGTACATGTATGTGTATACCGGTATTACCTCTCTGTACATGTATGGGGCCGGTATTACCTCTCTGTACATGTATGTGTATACCGGTATTAGCTCTCTGTACATGTATGTGTATGCCGGTATTACCTCTCTGTACATGTATGTGTATGCCGATATTACCTCTCTGTACATGTATGTGTATGCCGGTATTACCTCTCTGTACATGTACGTGTATGCTGATATTACCTCTCTGTACATGTATGTGTATGCCGGTATTACCTCTCTGTACATGCCGGTATTACCTCTCTGTACATGTATGTGTATGCCGGTATTACCTCTATGTACATGTATGTGTATGCCGGTATTACCTCTCTGTACATGTATGTGTATACAGGTATTAGCTCTCTGTACATGTATGTGTATGCCGGTATTACCTCTCTGTACATGTATGTGTATGCCGGTATTAGCTCTCTGTACATGTATGTGTATACCGGTATTACCTCTCTAGGCGTGTATGTGTATACCGGTATTACCTCTCTGTACATGTATGTGTATGCCGGTATTAGCTCTCTGTACATGTATGTGTATGCCGGTATTAGCTCTCTGTACATGTATGTGTATGCCGGTATTACCTCTCTGTACATGTATGTGTATGCCGGTATTACCTCTCTGTACATGTATGTGTATGCCGATATTACCTCTCTGTACATGTATGTGTATGCCGGTATTACCTCTCTGTACATGTATGTGTATACCGGTATTACCTCTCTGTACATGTATGGGGCCGGTATTACCTCTCTGTACATGTATGTGTATACCGGTATTACCTCTCTGTACATGTATGTGTATGCCGGTATTACCTCTCTGTACATGTATGTGTATGCCGATATTAACTCTCTGTACATGTATGTGTATGCCGGTATTACCTCTCTGTACATGTATGTGTATGCCGGTATTACCTCTCTGTACATGTACGTGTATGCTGATATTACCTCTCTGTACATGTATGTGTATGCCGGTATTACCTCTCTGTACATGCCGGTATTACCTCTCTGTACATGTATGTGTATGCCGGTATTACCTCTCTGTACATGTATGTGTATGCCGGTATTACCTCTCTGTACATGTATGTGTATACAGGTATTAGCTCTCTGTACATGTATGTGTATGCCGGTATTACCTCTCTGTACATGTATGTGTATGCCGGTATTAGCTCTCTGTACATGTATGTGTATGCCGGTATTACCTCTCTGTACATGTATGTGTATGCCGGTATTACCTCTCTGTACATGTATGTGTATGCCGGTATTACCTCTCTGTACATGTATGTGTATACCGGTATTAGCTCTCTGTACATGTATGTGTATGCCGGTATTACCTCTCTGTACATGTATGTGTATGCCGGTATTAGCTCTCTGTACATGTATGTGTATGCCAGTATTACCTCTCTGTATATGTATGTGTATGCCGGTATTACCTCTCTGTACATGTATGTGTATGCCGATATTACCTCTCTGTACATGTATGTGTATGAGAGTATTACCTCTCTGTACATGTATGTGTATGCCGGTATTAGCTCTCTGTACATGTATGTGTATGCCGGTATTAGCTCTCTGTACATGTATGTGTATGCCGGTATTACCTCTCTGTACATGTATGTGTATGCCGGTATTAGCTCTCTGTACATCTATGTGTATGCTGGTATTACCTCTCTGTACATGTATGTGTATGCCGGTATTAGCTCTCTGTACATGTATGTGTATGCCGGTATTAGCTCTCTGTACATGTATGTGTATGCCGGTATTAGCTCTCTGTACATGTATGTGTATGCTGGTATTACCTCTCTGTACATGTATGTGTATGCCGGTATTACCAGAACCAGAGTAGATGTGGATTTGTCTATGTTCTAGTGTTTTTACTTCCAATCTAACTACAATACTGAGACAAGTAGAGATTATATCAAATGTATTTTGTGGCAAAGGTAACAAAGGATGTACTGCAGGGGTTATATATTCAAATCTAGCGTTGCCAATCAGAGCACTATCACACGGAAACACACACTACAGTCAATGGAAGTTTTTCAGTGTCTTTGGGCCTCAGTATAAGCACCATTGTAGTTTTATGAATAACCATCTTAGGGGCTAATTCAAACATACTCACAAAAAATGAAAAATAAATAGATAAAACGTCGACTAATTCTACATAAATTTTAATCAGAATTTTTTGGGGGTTAAGAAACACCTAAGAAAATAGCAACGCTGTGAGAAAATACCTTCAAGTCCGCTTTTATACCGAGGCATCGTCTCCGGAGCTGCGGCAGAAAAAGGTTATAGCCGCAGCTCCGGAGATGGCGTTGCCGCGATGTCACTACATGGGGGGGGGGATGCTTCTGGATCAGAGTCCCCCACAGCGATAATCGTCTGGCACGTGGCAATCACGTACGCGATCCCGCGGCTTGCCTCGGTGCCAGAAGCAATAAGGCTTCATACTTTAGTACCTAACGGGTTAATACTCCTGCCTACTCATGGGATGGACTGGCCCCCCCAAAAATCCACTCATTTTCTCCGGGGGAAAAGAACCTTCAGAGCTATACAGAACTGAAATGTGTTTTCGGGGGTGCGTCTGGGACCTCTTCGCCCTTCATGGAATTAGCAGAAGGAAGCTTTGGCATTTTTCCTCGTGGTATATACAGCAGCATAGATAACTTCTCTCCAGTAGCCACGGGGTTAATGCGGAGGGGATCCCACACTGACATAGCAAATAGATGGAAGGAGATTCACACGTCCATATGAAAGCTTTCAAACTACTCCTGGTCTATTGAGCATCCAACAGATCTGACAGCTCAGCCCCTATCATCCTACCGTTGCATACATGTATGGTTTCTCCAGCTCCGAGCTCAGCCCCTATCATCCTACCATTGCATACATGTATGGCTTCTCCAGCTCCGAGCTCAGCCCCTATCATCCTACCGTTGCATACATGTATGGTTTCTCCAGCTCCGAGCTCAGCCCCTATCATCCTACCGTTGCATACATGTATGGTTTCTCCAGCTCCGAGCTCAGCCCCTATCATCCTACCGTTGCATACATGTATGGTTTCTCCAGCTCCGAGCTCAGCCCCTATCATCCTACCGTTGCATACATGTATGGTTTCTCCAGCTCCGAGCTCAGCCCCTATCATCCTACCATTGCATACATGTATGGCTTCTCCAGCTCCGAGCTCAGCCCCTATCATCCTACCATTGCATACATGTATGGCTTCTCCAGCTCCGAGCTCAGCCCCTATCATCCTACCGTTGCATACATGTATGGTTTCTCCAGCTCCGAGCTCAGCCCCTATCATCCTACCGTTGCATACATGTATGGTTTCTCCAGCTCCGAGCTCAGCCCCTATCATCCTACCGTTGTGGTTTCTCCAGCTCCGAGCTCAGCCCCTTCACAAAATACAAATTCCTTTGGCCGAAGTCAGGTTGGAACTATGTAAAGAATCTCTGTTTGGGTTGGCTACAGGCCGCAGGCATGAGAATAGCACATGGGGGCCTGGCCTTGGAGCTCAATTTGAAATGGCTAAATGTGGGGCAAACTTGAAACCTAGAACCTGATCCTCCGGGCCTTAAATGCAGAGCAGATAATGGTTACCAAAGCGTTAGTGGAAATGCTCTGCGAAGTATGTTAAATGGTGCAAGACGCGGCTTAGTAGTTTGCAGATCGCCGCTGTATTAAGGGCACACGGCAATTCCTAGTTCCTCTCCCAGAATCTTATCACGTGATTCTGGCGTAAATTAGTCTAAGACCAATGTGACTAATTAAGAGCTCCAATCAGGTGCAGCCAAAACACCTGCGGTCTCCCAACCGCAACAAGACAGCACTAAAAACGTTTGGTGTCAGCAGCGCACACTGTGTTGTAGTGATAATAAAAATATAATGGATAAGCCCAGTGTGTTATATTAATGGATGATACCAGCACTGTTAATACATGTCAGAGGCGGCTCCGTCAAACAGGGCAGCCTGGGGTTGATGCTCCATGAAAGACCTCATGTGGGGAAGAAACACAAATACAGATGGTATGGCGCATTAACGTTTTACTCTGACACTACAACAGAGGGGAAATGCTGACCTCACAGTCTCCCCACTGGTAGCGTGCAGACAGTGACTTGGGGTGCACCCCAACCCTACTCCGGTCTCGTCAGCGGCCCGTTCTGCGCGCTCCCACGCGCACGGTTTTCTGAGTCTGCTCCTCTCACGTGCAGAAGTCCGGGACCTCTGGCGTCCGTGTGCTGAATTGCCTGTACGATGGCCTCCAATGTCCAAAAAGCCCACCGCGTTTCGCCAGTGTGTGAGCTTCTGGGGTTGCTGCGGCTCAGAAAACTGTGCGCGTGGGAGCGCGCAGGACGGGCAGCTGACGAGATCGGAGTAGGGTTGGATTGTGCCCCAAGTAGCTCAACTCCAGTCCTCAAGCCCCCACATGGTAGGTTTTAAGGATATACTAGCTTCAGCACAGGTGACTCAATTACTCAGTTGAAGAGCCTTCTTCAGCACAGATAGCTTAATCAGTGGCTCAGTCTTTGACTGAGCCACCTGTGCTGAAGCTGTGCTGTGCTGGCCCTGTTGGGGAGTCTTTAGGACTGGAGTTGAGCACCCCTGCCTTAATCTTTAATGACGCCCCAATTTGTATAATGCATCAAATGCAGGAGCGCTGACTGTTCTTACACCCTGAGCTGGAGCAAGGAATAATTAAGTCACCTGTGCTGAAGCAGGGATATCCTGAAAACCTGACCTGTAGGGGGGGGGCCTTGAGGACTGGAGTTGAGCCCCCCTGCTGTAGAGCATCAATGTTGTTAAATGATCCCCAACGTATTTACATTTGAGGGGGGCATGTGGTAGCCCAGAGTTTCCCCAATTACCCCAGGTGCTCTATGCTCATTTCTATAATACTCCTAAGTACCACTTAGCCTTGCACGATGGGTTAAGTATTTTTGTTGTGGCTGAAGTCTCCCTCCCTCTCTGCTGCTTAATGAATCCTTGACTCCAGCCAAACTCTAAACACCATCTAATTGAGGTTATGTAACAAGCGACCTGCAGATCCTGCTAAATTGTGCAAAAAGAAGCAAGAGAGCCCATATAAATATTAGCCAGCGCGTTCCGCAGACATGTCACATTAATGGCAGCTGCGGGCTATCTGACACACAGCATTCTCCAGTGATCCGTACATACAGGTGTAGCCAGTCCCTGTGCCACGTAACGCCATCTCGTCAGCTGTCGGGCTGCACCATACTCCATCCTGATGTATACTCCATCCCACAGTGATCCGTACATACAGGTGTAGCCAGTCCCTGTGCTACTTAACGCCATCTCCACGCTATGCAGCACCCCCTAACATCCCCACCCCCAAACCTTAATGGGGTCAGCTGTCGGGCTGCACCATACTCCATCCTGATGTATACTCCATCTCACAATGAGCAGCCACCTTACCTTTTGGTTCCAGCATTGCCCCGTATTCCCTGTAGATGACGGGTGGGAAACTCCCGCTCTCCCTGTCTCAGTCCTCCGTTCCAGCCGCAGCATCACGGTCTGTCACTCTCTCACCTTTATCCAATGCATCTGCACTCCCTAATACAGGGCTGGCCAACCCCAGTCCTCAAGGGCCATCAACAGGTCAGGTTTTTATTATATCCCTGCTTCAGCACAGGTGGCTCAATCAGTGATATAAATAACTCGGAGTCACAGCTGGAGAATCATTTAACGTGAGATTTGACTCAACGCTATTGAACCAGATGTTGACGGGTGCGGAAAGACATGCCCCCGGGCGTCATAGAACATGTCTAACATGCAACATTAACCAGGGCTATAAAGTTGGCTACATCTGTAACATACATACATACATACATCTGTAACATACATACATACATACATACATCTGTAACATACATACATACATACATCTGTAACATACATACATACATACATCTGTAACATACATACATACATCTGTAACATACATACATACATACATACATACATACATACATCTGTAACATACATACATACATACATCTGTAACATACATACATACATACATCTGTATCATACATACATACATACATCTGTAACATAAATACATACATACATCTGTAACATACATACATACATACATACATCTGTAACATACATACATACATCTGTAACATACATACATACATACATCTGTAACATACATACATACGTACATCTGTAACATACATACATACATACATACATCTGTAACATACATACATACATACATACATCTGTAACATACATACATACATACATTCATACATACATACATCTGTAACATACATACATACATACATCTGTAACATACATACATTTGTAACATACACACATACATACATCTATCTGTAACATACATACATACATACATACATCTGTAGCATACATACATACATACATCTGTAGCATACATACATGCATACATACATCTGTAGCATACATACATACATACATACATCTGTAGCATACATACATGCATACATAAATACATCTGTAGCATACATACATGCATACATACATACATCTGCTACATACATACATACATACATGCATACATACATACATACATACATACATCTGTAGCATACATCTGTAGCATACATACATACATACATAGCATACATACATGCATACATACATCTGTAGCATACATACATGCATACATACATACATCTGCAGCATACATACATGCATACATACATCTGCAGCATACATACATACATACATCTGTAGCATACATCTGTAGCATACATACATACATCTGCAGTATACATACATCTGTAGCATACATACATGCATACATACATCTATAGCATACATACATGCATACATACATACATCTGTAGCATACATACATACATACATACATACATCTGTAGCATACATACATACATACATACATATCTTGTAGCATACATACATATCTTGTAGCATACATACATACATACATATATTGGTAGCATACATACATACATCTGTTACATACATACTTACATAGGTAGCATACATACATCTGTAACATACATACATACATACTTACATAGGTAGCATACATACATACATCTGTAGCATACATACATACATACATCTGTAGCATACATACATACATACATCTGTAGCATACATACATACATACTTACATAGGTAGCATACATACATCCATACATACTTACATAGGTAGCATACATACATGCATACATACATACATGTGCTTCGCAGGGTTCATTTGTTGTACCCGCCCAAAGCATTGTTTGAAATGGGCTGTTATATATTTGTTCTATATTTGAACTCCCCCTTGAGCCGGCTGCCCGCGCTAGTTCCAGAGCCTGGCTACTTGCTCCAGTCTTCAAGGGCCACCAACACGTCAGGGTTATATCCCCGCTTCAGCACAGGTGGCTGAATCTCAGCCAGACCTGTTGGTGGCCCTAGAGGACTGCAGTTGCCCACCCCTGTCCTAAACCCAATATCCAAGGAGCGCTTACGTGAGCGCAATTTTTCCGGAGGGGCCCGCAGCCTCTCCGACCAGCAAAGGGTTAAAGTGCGGAAGCCCTGCGTTTTCTAACACCCCAGTGTTTCCGGGCCCAGCAACAAGGCACTTTCCAGTACCGTGTCCTCCTTCAGCAAAGCAGCGAACAAATCAGCTGCCTGCGCCACAGGCTTTATTACATAAGCGCTTTAATAAACCTTGGGGTAAAATGATATCTTTGCTGATACTGTGCAGACAGCTACATTTAAACATAGGTCCTGAATTATCGACTGCATTAATCTTAATGACTTGGGTAAGACTATACGCCGCGTTGCCTGGTCTTCTGAATGGAACGCGGCAGGTTTGGGTTTTCATCAAACCACATGCTCTCTATCTGTGATCATATAAAGATATTTATAAGGAGCAGTCCCAATGTAAGAATTGATTATATTGTTATTATTTCATGCTCAAAACAACTTTAAACGGCTGCAGGATATACCAAATATTACTCGCTAGCGATTGTGGGACAGACGGAGCAAATCTCTTAGTAAAGAAGATATTCCTTACTTGAAAATGTTAGTGTTCATTCTGCCATGTTGTAGTAGGCAGGAGAGTCACAGTGTGTCTTGTTAAAACATAAATAGTTATTCTTTTTAAAGAGGCAATCCAAGTGGCTTTAAAAATATATATTTTTTGTTTTAATATATACAGCCTTTTATTACCTTTGTTGAAAACGAATTACCTAAGCTGCCAATCGATTTGTTCTCCCATAGTCGGCCAGCAAATATCCTGCTCCCAGGGTTCACTAAATGGCCGCCTTTCCGTTTCAATGAATCCATCAGTCAGCTACAACATATTCTTGTATTACTAAGGTAACATTATCTATTGTTACAGCTTGCAGCTCAAACTGCTGGGAATATTGGCAACAAATTATCACAAAGAGGAAAGTGTTGCAAAGATCTTGCACTGCTGGGGAGGTGGGCTAAAACCTGCTAGGATGCTCAGTATCTTGAAACTCATTCAAATGGTATTAAGAGTTGAATAATTTTTTTTTAAATGTAGTAAGTATTATCTAATATTACAGCTCGGATTTATAAAACAAAAACACATTGGATATTCCTTTAAAACCCGTTTCCAGACAAGTGACCGTACAGCGAGAGGCGGAGAGCGCAGCAAGAGGCGGAGAACGCAGCAAGAGGCGGAGAGCGCAGCAAGAGGCGGAGAGCGCAGCAAGAGGCGGAGAGCGCAGCAAGAGGCGGAGAGCGCAGCAAGAGGCGGAGAGCGCAGCAAGAGGCGGAGAGCGCAGCAAGAGGTGGAGAGCGCGGCAAGCTGTCAGTTAGATGATTTAGAAATGTTGCAACTGCTCAATATCTAAAATAACAGCTTGTGAATAACAAGACACAAGAAGTCAGACGATTCCCGCCATAGAAACACCGCGTCCTCTCCGCGTCCTTTCCTGCTCTTCTAATTCTTCCTGGTACAGTGTGCCTGGCTTTATTCTGCTGGACCCTGATGAAGGCCGCAATGGGCCCAAACGTTGGTCTGACACACTATATCAGGGGCCAGCCCTGCACTATATGATATCGATCTTTAGGACTTTTCAGCATTTCAGAGTGACGGACGGGGGAGACGGGGGACAGATATCTTCCTCTATCTGCTTTGCAATGCGTCACATGTTTCCCCCCCCCCACCCCCCGCAAGTCACGGCAAAGATGCTTTAACTCTTAGGCCGCGCTTATAGTGCACGCGACGTCGCCGCAATGGATGACGTCACCCGTCGCCTCTAGCGACGTCACCCGTCGCTTTCCAGCGACCAGGTGTTTGATTGGTTCAGCGGCTGTCACATGTGGTGACAGCCTCTGAAAAATTTGACCCGCTTCAGAAATTCGCGCCGCCAGCGTCGCTCCCCGTCGCGCTTGCTATAATCGCACGCGACGGCGGCAACACATTTGTTTTGCCGCGACGTTGTGTCGCCGTCACTATAAGCGCAGCCTTAATTGTTACAACAGCGCATTTTCAGATCAATGTGATACATAGTCATCCATTCGCTACATCAGTGGGAAAGGAATGATTTAAAACCTGCTGCGCCATTTTTCCTGGGTCACTGCAGATTCCTAGAAGACCCTACCTGTTAAAAAGCACAAACCTCTTGCAAATAATGACAATTTAACGGAAGGCATTATTCTCTTCGCTTTATACCGCAGCGCAATGGATGGAACGGTACCCACAGCAGTAGCAGGTATGTCTCCCCGGTCATATTTTGCTAATAACCCCACTTGTGCCCCGCACGATCATTTCCTTCTCTCCATCCTAAAGGGGGTGCGGAGGGGGTAACCTTTCCAGTTCCATTAGTGGGCCTGTTGTACATTTGTTTAAATGAATCCATACAAAGCATGAAAAGGAGAGATAAGAAAAGGATGTTGCGATGTTATCTGTAGTAGCCAAGAAGACTCCTCAAAGACAGTTTAAAAAAAAACAAAGACACACACGCGCGCACACATACACACACATACACACACACGCACGTGTTAACCCCTTCACTGCCACAGGAGTCAGTGGTACATTTGCTTGGCAAACACATGGATTAATAGGTACTTTGCATTAAAAAAAACAACCTTTCAACCTACAAAATCCACACGAGTGTAAATTGAGCCTCGGGTCTTAGAGGAGCGCGCGGCATTTCCCACAGATAAATGCTGTCATCTTAACCAATAAGCCCCGTTAAAGAAAAAGCTTTGGTATTTGCACAAGTGGGGCTTATTAAGACGGCACGCCTCTCTATTTGAAGAGCCCTCTCATAAGACGCGCCATTGTTCAGCGCCAGTGCCTCGGAGCAATTCCATTCGCTGTAAAAATACTGCAAGCGTCGGATTGTATTCTTCACCAAAGCGGGTCACTTTCTGTCTTTCTTTTGTTTTTGTTTTCTTTTCGCCCACGCCCTCCCCCGGGACAGGGAGAAAGAAACGGCCCCTCACAGCTGGTTTTATCCGTGTGGGTAAAAGTGTGCTCTGAATATTATTCACAGCCCAAGAGGCCGGGCATTTTGCCCTTTTAAAACACCGACGCCAGTGGCAGGTTTAAAGAGGTCATCCGAGCGGCACTTTAAAAAATATATCTATATTACAATATACGCAGCTTTGTATTACCTTTATTGAAAACTAATTACTTAAGCTGCCGATCGATTAGTTCTTCAGTGATCTATCAGCAAAGATCCAGCTTCCCAGGGTTCACTAAATGGCTGCCTTTCAGTTTCAATCAATCCTTCAGTCAGTGTAACTCAGCAGCTACAAATGTATTCTTCTATTACTACGGTAATATTATCTATTGTTACAGTTTGCAGCTCAAACTGCTGGGAATATTGGCAACAAATTATCACAGACATGAATGTGTTGCAAATATCTTGCACTGCATTAAAAGTTTAAATGAAATCACTCAAGAAACCAATGAGGTTTCGAAAGCTCTGTACACTTGAACTTGATCTATAAAGAATCCTAATGTTGGTGTGCTAGCAGGTATATGCACAATGAACCCACATTTCTCCAGGGCCAATCCACTACTAGAACTTTCAACTAAAACTTTCTTTTACTTTTAATGTCTCTATAATAATGCAGTGTGTTTTTATGGTCTTTTCCCAATATCTTTAGTGATTAAAACTGTTTGCATACCTTGAACCCTCCATAATAAGTCACACGAGGGGTGGATATATGGATATATTTCCAAGCACTGAACTGTTCACTATTTTGTAACCTCTTCACTGCCAGAGGGATCACCAATTCATTTCTTTGCAGACACCGTTGTTCAAAATTTTTAATTCATCCTAAATATTTCACGCAGCGCTGGTACATCGTTACACAATAATGGCTTTTGGAGAACAAATCTCCCGTAATAAAAGGCAGAGACTTGGGCAGAAACGGACGGTAAAATATAGTCTAACACAGGGGCGGCCAACTCCCGTCCTCAAGGGCCACCAACAGGTCAGGTTTTCAGGATACGGTCGCAGCCGATCCATCGCTGGAATCCCCGTCGCAGGCCGCTTCTAAGTTTTAATACTGTTTAGGGTAGGGGGTTAATTTAAGGGGGTTTAGGCTTAGGGTAGGGTTTTTTAGGGTAGGGGGTTTAGGCACTTACCTTAGTGGCGAAGTCGCCGCAACCAAATGTCCTAGACTGTACGTGATATCCCTTCTTCAGCACAGGTGGCTCAAATGACTGAGCCACTGATTGAGCCCCCTGTGCTGAAGCAGGGATATCCTGAACACCTGACCTATTGGTAGCCTACGTCATGCTTCGTTCAAAATCTCAGGCCAGGTTGAGCTGTGAATGTGAGATGAATGAGGTTGAGAAAAGGAACTGCTAATAAATGATGAAACAGCCCGAGCATGGAAGCAGTTCTGAGCAAAGAACGACGTGTCGCTGCTCATACGGCGGGCGTCACTTCTCTGAAGTCTCATTGGAAGATCGCGTGTGAATCTGAAGCCTGGAGAATGAACGCTTAGCTTGAGTTTGCAGCATGTATGCAGCGTGATAAAACTCGCCAATTAAATACAATCCACTTTGCATTGCATGGCTATCCAAACCTGCAAACCCTTCTGGAATACCCTGCGGGTTAGAAACTGCTTTTTCAAGGTGCAGTTCCAATGTCTAATAATAAAATGCAATAAATTACAATAGAAACAGGCTCTGAGCTTCCCTGAAGAGCAGAAAACAGCTTTACATCCTAGAATAGGGGAGTAAGGGGGATCCATTCACATCAACAGGGGGATTCGGACAAGCAATGTCTGGAATGGCTGCTTTAGAATATATAGAATTACCCCCTAAGGGTTATATATTTACTAAGCAGTGCTACCCCCCCCCCCCCGCATTGGCTTTAATGAGCCAAGAGCCATCTTCCGGTCCCAGAAGGTGTTCTATGTCAGAGCATCGCTTAGTAGAAATGGGCCTTTATGTCTGGTTTACAACAAATAATATGCTACCTTCAATTCACTGGGACTATATGTGTGCAGTTAGTAAGATATCCTGTAGAGGGAGACAGTGCATCCTAAATCAAGTAAGTTTCCGTATGCTGACTGTAGGATGCAGCGTTGCATTTAACGTAATTCGCCCATAGGAGATGCATATGGTTTGCTACAGTAAGAGTATTGATAGCAATACTATTAATACTATTAATGTATGTGTGCATGGTACAATCGCCGCGGAATTGCAGCCACCGCAGCATCCTTCTCTCGGCATGGGATCTGGGTTACCGGGCCTCTCACGGTTCTGTGTCTGCAATTCCAAGGGGATCGCTGATATCTGAAGCTGGGTATCAAATGGTGAAACGTTCGTGGTAACGGCACAGGATTTGGCGTAGAGAGGTTCCTTGAATTCTTCTGGCTGTAACACGTGACTTTAGTCAGGCTCCAGGATTAGGTTGTAAAGTCTATAGTGAATAGGTTTAATGGGGTAATTCATTGAACTGCAATAGTGCCGATCGGGCACTACTGCAATGAAAAGAACAAGAATAGCCGCCCAATGTGTATTGTGCATGTGCTGACACACACATGTATTAAGCACAACACAACCTATAGTTTTAACCCCTCACCGTCCAGAGGGACAATCAGAGCACTGATTTTAACTCCATGCCCAGGACATACTTGAAAACGAGAGGTAACTCTCAATGTATTACTACCTGGTAACACATGTTATAAATAAATAAATACATTTCCGGTGCCTTCAGCAGTGAAAGGGTTAGGAGACCTGCAGCTGTCAGACAGACACTCCAGGCAAATTCTGGAAAACTGCTCCCGCTGCCAACTTTCACAGCTTGCAGCGAGCGATTTGAGAGCGGCTCCTGTCTGGCCGTTCCATTCACTGTCTATTTATCCAGCAAGGTCTTCTTTAAAAGACGGCCTCTATTAATTGGAGACGGGCCCTCCCTTAAAGACCAACACTCCCCGCCTTGTTCGGAGGAGACACTGACAGCTCGCTGCCTGCCAGGGGGCGCACTCAGATTAAACCCTTCAACTGTAAACGCTATAGGGAAAATGCTCGGTAATTTAACGGCAATAGTGCCGATCGGGGGGGGGCACTATCGCATGAAAACTCCCATTGGGTTCAACGACTTGCTATGCCAAGGGACGGCCAACTCCAGTCTTCCTGCCAAAAGGTCAGGTTTTCAGGATATCCCTGCTTCAGCACAGGTGGCTTAATCAGTGGCTCAGGTGAAGACTGCCCAACCTGTGCTGAAGCTGGGATATCCTGAAAACCTGACCTGTTGTTGGCCCTTCAGGACTGGCATTGGCCACCCCTGTGCTATGGACTCCCGGCAGCGAGGGAGTAGAAATGACTCCCCACATATGATGAATATGAAGTAGTGGCAGTGATAGGTTTAATGGGTATAATCTTGGTGACTGATTCATTTTAATAGGACTTATTTCTAATCATTTTGAAAGCTACTGCTTGTGCTTTCTGTGACCCCCCCCCCCCCCCCACGGCACTGATTGCATTACCAGATTTATGCAGGCCCCCAACACGTTGTAGGACCAACTTGAAGGAGAGGATACTTACTGCGTAATAAGTCAAAAGGCAGACAATAAATAAAACACCCCCCACGTCCCCTTACATATTACAGGCCTGCCCCTTCTTAGGGTATATGCCGTCCTTATTCAAGCACTATTAAGGCTGCCCCCCTCTAACCCCCCAAAAAATGTTTTCCAAAAAATCCTAGGTAGGATGCAGGGGGTCTCCGGATCTGAACCCCCTTAATTTCAGCTCCGGGCACCCCCTGTTTCCTGAGATACTTCCTTCCTTAGTGGGTGCCGGTATCCCCTGCTCAGGTTTAGATGTCCCATCACATATAGGAAGCCGTGATGTCAGAGATGGCTTCCTATTGGCCCATCTGTCCGGGGGCTTTAAATCTGAGTCGGAGGTAAGTATCTCGGGAAGCAGGAGGTCCCGGAGCTGAAATGAATGGGGTTAAGTGCCGGAGACCCCCGGCCTCAATCCTACATGTAAAAAGAAAAATAAGGAAAGCAGCAGTACTGCTACTCTGTCCCTCTTGCCGCCCCCCGAGACCTGCCGCCCCCCGAGACCTGCCGCCCCTAAGCGTGCCTTACCTGCTTACTGCCTAGGGGCGGCCAGGTGGACCATATACATCATTTTTTTTAAAGACCTCTTTCAGCAAACAAAACCCCCACGTGTGAGCACATTCACATGTCTCAGACAGGCCTGCAACCCTGCCCTCCCCATTATCTCTTAGTATACAATGCTTCCACTGCAGCCAGGGATTCTGGGTAATGACATGCAAATGGACGCTCACAATGCGTCATTCTTTGCATCTTGTCCATGTCCAGCCAACAGGACAGGTTTTAAGGAAGTCCCTGCTACAGTACAGGTGGCTCAATCAGTGGCTGTCAAAGAGCCTGCTACAGCACAGGTGAGCCATCCTGAAAACCTGACCTGTTAGAGGGGGGTCCTGAGGACTCGAGCTGAAAACCCCAGGTTTAGGGGAAAAGTGGAGATGGAGTTTTAACATATCTATGAGTCTGCTCAGCTGGAACATTAGGATCTGCTGTGGCTATCAGCGCTGGGGGTACTGGATGCTCAGTCCGGCTCTTCTTGCTGTGGCTATCAGCGCTGGGGGTACTGGACGCTCAGTCCGGCTCTTCTTGCTGTGGCTATCAGCGCTGGGGGTACTGGACGCTCAGTCCGGCTCTTCTTGCTGTGGCTATCAGCGCTGGGGGTACTGGACGCTCAGTCCGGCTCTTCTTGCTGTGGCTATCAGCGCTGGGGGTACTGGACCCTCAGTCCGGCTCTTCTTGCTGTGAGTATCAGCGCTGGGGGTACTGGACCCTCAGTCCGGCTCTTCTTGCTGTGAGTATCAGCGCTGGTGGTACTGGACCCTCAGTCCGGCTCTTCTTGCTGTGAGAATCAGCACTGGGGGTACTGGACGCTCAGTCCGGCTCTTCTTGCTGTGGCTATCAGCGCTGGGGGTACTGGACGCTCAGTCCGGCTCTTCTTGCTGTGGCTATCAGCGCTGGGGGTACTGGACACTCAGTCCGGCTCTTCTTGCTGTGGCTCTCAGCGCTGGGGGTACTGGACGCTCAGTCCGGCTCTTCTTGCTGTGAGAATCAGCACTGGGGGTACTGGACTCTCAGTCCGGCTCTTCTTGCTGTGGCTATCAGCGCTGGGGGTACTGGACCCTCAGTCCAGCTCTTCTTGCTGTGAGAATCAGCGCTGGGGGTACTGGGCTCTCAGTCCGGCTCTTCTTGCTGTGAGAATCAGCACTGGGGGTACTGGACTCTCAGTCCGGCTCTTCTTGCTGTGGCTATCAGCGCTGGGGGTACTGGACGCTCAGTCCGGCTCTTCTTGCTGTGGCTATCAGCGCTGGGGGTACTGGATGCTCAGTCCGGCTCTTCTTGCTGTGGCTATCAGCGCTGGGGGTACTGGACGCTCAGTCCGGCTCTTCTTGCTGTGAGTATCAGCGCTGGGGGTTCTGGACGCTCAGTCCGGCTCTTCTTGCTGTGGCTATCAGCGCTGGGGGTACTGGACGCTCAGTCCAGCTCTTCTTGTGTGGCTATCAGCGCTGGGGGTACTGGACTCTCAGTCCGGCTCTTCTTGCTGTGGCTATCAGCGCTGGGGGTACTGGACCCTCAGTCCGGCTCTTCTTGCTGTGAGAATCAGCGCTGGGGGTACTGGGCTCTCAGTCCGGCTCTTCTTGCTGTGAGAATCAGCACTGGGGGTACTGGACTCTCAGTCCGGCTCTTCTTGCTGTGGCTATCAGCGCTGGGGGTACTGGACGCTCAGTCCGGCTCTTCTTGCTGTGGCTATCAGCGCTGGGGGTACTGGATGCTCAGTCCGGCTCTTCTTGCTGTGGCTATCAGCGCTGGGGGTACTGGACGCTCAGTCCGGCTCTTCTTGCTGTGAGTATCAGCGCTGGGGGTTCTGGACGCTCAGTCCGGCTCTTCTTGCTGTGGCTATCAGCGCTGGGGGTACTGGACGCTCAGTCCAGCTCTTCTTGTGTGGCTATCAGCGCTGGGGGTACTGGACCCTCAGTCCGGCTCTTCTTGCTGTGGCTATCAGCGCTGGGGGTACTTGACGCTCAGTCCGGCTCTTCTTGCTGTGAGAATCAGCGCTGGGGGTTCTGGACGCTCAGTCCGGCTCTTCTTGCTGTGGCTCTCAGCGCTGGGGGTACTGGACATTCAGTCCGGCTCTTCTTGCTGTGGCTATCAGCGCTGGGGGTACTGGACGCTCAGTCCGGCTCTTCTTGCTGTGGCTCTCAGCGCTGGGGGTACTGGGCTCTCAGTCCGGCTCTTCTTGCTGTGGCTCTCAGCGCTGGGGGTACTGGGCTCTCAGTCCGGCTCTTCTTGCTGTGAGAATCAGCGCTGGGGGTTCTGGACGCTCAGTCCGGCTCTTCTTGCTGTGGCTATCAGCGCTGGGGGTACTGGACGCTCAGTCCGGCTCTTCTTGCTGTGGCTCTCAGCGCTGGGGGTACTGGGCTCTCAGTCCGGCTCTTCTTGCTGTGAGTATCAGCGCTGGGGGTACTGGACGCTCAGTCCGGCTTTTCTTGCTGTGGCTATCAGCGCTGGGGGTACTGGACGCTCAGTCCGGCTCTTCTTGCTGTGAGAATCAGCGCTGGGGGTACTGGACGCTCAGTCCGGCTCTTCTTGCTGTGGCTATCAGCGCTGGGGGTACTGGGCTCTCAGTCCGGCTCTTCTTGCTGTGGCTATCAGCGCTGGGGGTACTGGACGCTCAGTCCGGCTCTTCTTGCTGTGGCTATCAGCACTGGGGGTACTGGACTCTCAGTCCGGCTCTTCTTGCTGTGGCTCTCAGCGCTGGGGGTACTGGACGCTCAGTCCGGCTCTTCTTGCTGTGGCTATCAGCGCTGGGGGTACTGGACTCTCAGTCCGGCTCTTCTTGCTGTGGCTATCAGCGCTGGGGGTACTGGACCCTCAGTCCGGCTCTTCTTGCTGTGAGAATCAGCGCTGGGGGTACTGGGCTATCAGTCCGGCTCTTCTTGCTGTGAGAATCAGCACTGGGGAACTGGACTCTCAGTACGGCTCTTCTTGCTGTGGCTATCAGCGCTGGGGGTACTGGACGCTCAGTCCGGCTCTTCTTGCTGTGGCTATCAGCGCTGGGGGTACTGGACACTCAGTCCGGCTCTTCTTGCTGTGGCTATCAACGCTGGGGGTACTGGACGCGCAGTCCGGCTCTTCTTGCTGTGGCTATCAGCGCTGGGGGTACTGGATGTTCAGTCCGGCTCTTCTTGCTGTGAGAATCAGCGCTGGGGGTACTGGATGCTCAGTCCGGCTCTTCTTGCTGTGGCTATCAGCGCTGGGGGTACTGGGCTCTCAATCCGGCTCTTCTTGCTGTGGCCCTCAGCGCTGGGGGTACTGGACGCTCAGTCCGGCTCTTCTTGCTATGGCTATCAGCGCTGGGGGTACTGGACGCTCAGTCCGGCTCTTCTTGCTGTGAGTATCAGCGCTGGGGGTTCTGGACGCTCAGTCCGGCTCTTCTTGCTGTGGCTATCAGCGCTGGGGGTACTGGACGCTCAGTCCGGCTCTTCTTGTGTGGCTATCAGCGCTGGGGGTACTGGACCCTCAGTCCGGCTCTTCTTGCTGTGGCTATCAGCGCTGGGGGTACTGGATGCTCAGTCCGACTCTTCTTGCTGTGAGAATCAGCGCTGGGGGTTCTGGACGCTCAGTCCGGCTCTTCTTGCTGTGGCTATCAGCGCTGGGGGTACTGGACGCTCAGTCCGGCTCTTCTTGCTGTGGCTCTCAGCGCTGGGGGTACTGGGCTCTCAGTCCGGCTCTTCTTGCTGTGAGTATCAGCGCTGGGGGTACTGGACGCTCAGTCCAGCTCTTCTTGCTGTGGCTCTCAGCGCTGGGGGTACTGGACCCTCAGTCCGGCTCTTCTTGCTGTGAGAATCAGTGCTGGGGGTACTGGACGCTCAGTCCGGCTCTTCTTGCTGTGAGAATCAGCGCTGGGGTTACTGGACACTCAGTCCGGCTCTTCTTGCTGTGGCTATCAGCGCTGGGGGTACTGGACGCTCAGTCCGGCTCTTCTTGCTGTGAGTATCAGCGCTGGGGGTACTGGACTCTCAGTCCGGCTCTTCTTGCTGTGGCTCTCAGCGCTGGGGGTACTGGACGCTCAGTCCGGCTCTTCTTGCTGTGGCTATCAGCGCTGGGGGTACTGGACCCTCAGTCCGGCTCTTCTTGCTGTGGCTCTCAGTGCTGGGGGTACTGGACCCTCAGTCCGGCTCTTCTTGCTGTGGCTATCAGCGCTGGGGGTACTGGACGCTCAGTCCGGCTCTTCTTGCTGTGGCTATCAGCGCTGGGGGTACTGGATGCTCAGTCCGGCTCTTCTTGCTGTGGCTATCAGCGCTGGGGGTACTGGACCCTCAGTCCGGCTCTTCTTGCTGTGGCTATCAGCGCTGGGGGTACTGGACGCTCAGTCCGGCTCTTCTTGCTGTGGCTATCAGCGCTGGGGGTACTGGACGCTCAGTCCGGCTCTTCTTGCTGTGGCTCTCAGTGCTGGGGGTACTGGACGCTCAGTCTGGCTCTTCTTGCTGTGAGAATCAGCGCTGGGGGTACTGGACCCTCAGTCCGGCTCTTCTTGCTGTGTGAGGAAGCTTGTTGTATTACTAGTTATGAATCAGAGGCAATCCAAGCGGGGAATATTTATTTCGTGTTTTCTTTTTGTTTATTTTTTTAACATAGGGTTGAAGTGTCCCCAGAGGGGAAATGAATGTGTTTCAGCTTCGGAGACCCCCTGCTTCCATCCTATGTAAAAAAACACTGACCGCTTAAATTGTTACTTTAAATAAAAATAGCCGTGTTAGTCCCTTTGCGATAGTGCAGAGTAAATGAGTACTTCTGTATTAGGTGGTACCTTTTTTTAATTGGCCTAACAATTGATATTATCAGACACGCTTTGAGAGTTCTCTCCCTTCCTCAGTATTGCCTGACCTGTGGTATTACTAGTACTGAAGTACTCATTTATTACTAAACAAAAAAATTATATTCAAATTCCCTGTGTGGTAGAAAACCAGTGAATGATTTCATACTGAAATTTTGCAATACAAGAAATGGGAAAATAAGGAATATTTAGGGAAAACAACTTATTTTGTCACGCAAAGCAAGATTTAGCATTTACTACTTTGCAACGCGTCTTACCACTGTGGGTCGGCAAGAATGACCGGGAAACATTACAGGCAAACCTTTAACCATTCAACATTATTTATTGCATAGCTGGTCTCTCCGAGCTGGAGAGATTAAATGCCACCTCTAACTTGGCAATAAGGCACTAGACCTCAATTCTATAACCAGCATCATTTCCCATCAGCGGCACACAGGCCGTCCCTTTCACTGGATCTCCCATTATACGCCCCCAGTTGGGACTAAGTGTAAGAGAATAATGTTAATATTCATGCGGTGACGTAGCCGGCCTGGAAGCCCATTGCTCTCCCCCCCCCCCATGCCTGCACATCTTTCCTTCAAGCGTTAGAATCATAGAAAGGGGATACTTTAGGCTGCGCTTATAGCGCCGGCGACAGCGACGCGACGTCGCGGCAAAACACATGCATTGCCGCCGGCGCGTGCGCTTATAGTACGCGCGGAGCGATGGATTGGTCGCGATCGCTGGAAGTCGTCTCTATTTGATTTTCTAGCGACTGTCGCCTGACCGTCACCGTCGCCGGCGCTATAAGCGCAGCCTTAGCGTGCCTGAAAATAATGACATTGTAACAACATGTTCCCCTTCCTGCTGCCCTCCATGTTTGAGAGGCTTTTTCAGTATGTATTGGGGATGAGTTAGACCAGGGGTGCGCAAAGTGGGGGCACTGGATTTGTTTGGGGGGGCGCGGGCGGATGCAGAGGCCCTGCGCTCTTCCCCAAGGCACTGAAATTAAATCCCGGGGGATCGCGTGAGACCTCTGTAACCTACTTACCGGGATTCCGAAGCCTGTCACATGACCCTGTGGAATCATTTGATGCCCGTCGCCATGGCAACGGGGTCATGTGATTTCACCCACAGCGTCATTTGACGCCGGTAAAAAAGTAAGGGGGCGCGAGCAGGCAGCGGGGCGCAGCGCCAAAAGTTTGTGCTCCCGAGTTAGACCAGGGGTGGGCAACTCCAGTCTTCAATGGCCAACAACAGGTCAGGTTTTAAGGATATCCCTGCTTCAGCACAGGTGGCTCAATCAGTGGCTTAGTCGAAGACTGACTGAGCCACCTTTGCTGAAGCAAGGACTGATTGAGACACCTGTGCTGAAGCAGGGATATCCTTAAAACCTGACCTGTTGGTGTCCCTTGAGGACTGGAGTTGCCCCCCCCCCCCCCCCTGAGTTAGACGCAGCTAAAACGGTCCAAAGTTGTTACAGTCCAAAGCCTTTTACTTAGGATCTGTGCAACCAAGTAGAATATTCACTAAACTGTTTGGTACATTTTTATTTCTCTTTAGAAATCCTACTGTGTTTGAGATAAAAACTAGAAACAACGACTCTTAGGCATTAACGTTAAAAAAACCCAGAACAAGCAGAAATATATAGTGTTTTTTCTTGTATAGCACTGACAGTGCATGAATGCTGTGGGATCGAAACGTTGGAGTTATGTGCTGTATTTAATACATTCATTTTCATTCACCTGAGTGCTGTCTCCTTTTTGCTGCTATGCGGTAATGTATACACATATATATATATATATATATATATATATATATATATATGCATGAATCCCTGCCCTGTAGAGCTTATAATCTAAGATTTTGGTGCCTGAGGCACAGGGAGATAAAGTGACGTCACCAAGGTCACAAGGATCTGACACCGGGAAATGAACGGATTGTCGTTGTTCTCGGCGTCTCTACTCACGGAGCCGCTCCGTCAGAGGATTAACATAATTACTTCTTCACTGCCCTAGAGATCTCATGAGGATCAGATCCGTGTCTGTATTGGAGAATGACCGTGCCAAATGACACCCTAATGAAAAGACGCGCTGAACATTAACACGCGGTGCAGTGTGAATATGCCCTGCACGCACGGAGTTTAAATGTCCATGTTTTGGTAACTCATGCTCTTACAAATATAGATATTTGACATAATAACCTCCGACTTCAATGTTGTATTTGTTTTTCTTTAGTAACATTACTGTTTTGAAGCCATTAAAACTTATAACGCTTATTCCAAATCAGCAGCAATTTCCGGTTGAATTCAAGGAGAAACTTCAACCAAAAATGTCTTGACCAGCCCCATTGGCGGAAGAAGAAGAAGTGCCTTAGTGTCAGAAGTTACATTTGTGATTTATTCCTAAAGCCCTGTGCTCACGGGGAGCCTCTACATGTACGAATTCCTTTCTAACGGCGGGGAGTGTTGAGAAGCTGCGGGAGACCCGTATACAAAAGTATTGTAGCTATGATGCATATCTGTCTGCTACCCAAATGAGTGAGCTTTCAGGCTACATCAATGTCATTCGAAGGGAGTCATTCGGATTTCAAACGTTGAAAGCGCTATGTACATTAATGACGCTATATAAATAAAGATATACAATACAGTACAACTTGAATTAAAGCGGAAACTGGCGATTATTTCAAAGCTTTTCAATAAATGGGACTCTAGCCTTAACGGGCGGGTCTCACTCCAGCCAGCGAGTGCCAGCCAAAGAGGTTAGTCCTATATGATCACTCGTATGCCAGGGGCGGGTCTCACTCCAGCACAGCGAGTGCCAGCCATTAGTCCTATATGATCACTCGTATGCCAGGCTTATGGTTGATGGTCCGACTTTCAAAAACAATGTGGGTGAAAACAAAAACAATGCTTCTAGTTGCTTTAGTATTAGACACACTTCCAGCAGGGGGCCTGGGCTTCAAATGTCAGAGCGATCCCCCCTCTATGCACGTGTAGTCTACAAGAATTACGATTGTAATGTCTGATATTATTCACATCTGTTCAATATATTGGACGAATGTTTCTATCATTACCCACTGCAGCCTGCTCCATGAATTTAAAGACAGGGACAGGGGAAGGGTGGAGAGAGCTTCTTAGAGCCTGTCTGAAAAGGATCTGTGTTCTGGATGATGGGATCACTTTACACCACAACTTCCCATCACTGTCAACCCACACAAGACACCCTGTGTACACAAGACCAAGTCACTAACTCACACACAGCAAAACACACAGGCTCTGATTTATCTACTGTACGCTCCTTCAAAATGCCCCCTGTTCAATGAGAATGAAGTAGACTCCTTCTGATTCATTCTGATTGCTTCTGTTTGCAGCACTAGTAATGTATAGGATGTCTTGCATTGGATGAAAGACTTTTTCACAAGACACTAACGTACAGCACGCACCTCTGAACACTCACACTATCCATTCATAAAATCCGCACTCACAGCTTTGTTGAATGTATTTTTTTCCAAATGTGATACTTTTCCTGTGCTGAGAGAAATGTATAAATAAAAGAACGAGGAAGAGAGTGCGGATTAGCCCCAAAACAGTTGTTACTAACCATGATGTAATTAGCAAATCTCTGTACCGCACTGTGAAATATTTTGACGCTTTACAAATAAACAATAATAATAATAATAGTTATTATTATTAATAATAAAAGTGCAGTTGAAGCATACAATGTTACTTTAAGGATGATACAAAGTTGCCTTGAACATACACATGTTATCGTATGTTATCCATACAATGTTACTGTAATAGTGACAACGTGTTAGTTTAGGAGTAGGTATTTAACACTATTGGAGGACAGAGTTTGTCTTTGGGGATACACAGCTCATCATTCAATTCATCAGCAGAAAATCCCTATGACAAGTCAATGATTACAATGATCGCCCAGAGGTTCCAGTGTGTCGACCCTACATTTCCTACCAGGGAACTGGATCTATCACGTAGGGAAGCGGAGGTAGTAGTGTAAACGGTGGGGAGTAATGTTACGGGCATTGGACCAATACCCGGGGTTGTGGCTTCCAATAAACTAACCCGGTTGTGTCTTGACCTAGACACAATGGGTCTGAAGTTGTGACCATTTCAGAAGAGAACCATTTTAATGCAATAAAGCACACAGGAGCCCCCATCACTACTCTGTAGTAACACAGGAGGGAGAGTAGATTGTACATCAAGTAGTGGTCGGTCCAATAAAAGGTATCATACTGCCTACTCCCTCTCCCTCCTGTGTTACTACATGGAAAAGAGGACCAGCATGGCGCCCCACCCTTCTTTCATCACGACTCTGTTGATGTACAACCTAACAGAGCCTTGGTACCAACAGAAAGAAGTCACTAGGGCAGTAAGTAGCATGAAACCTTTTTTTTAGTTAAGGAGCCCTAGAATTATATCGTGGAATTCTGGGGAACCGCCACCCTCTCTTTCCCCCTCTGTCTCTCTCTCTTCCCCCCAGTCTCTTACTTTTCCCCCTCTTCCACTGCCCCTCTCTCTATTCCCCTCTTACTCTGCCCCCTCTCTTTTCCTGCCCCCCCCTCTTCCCCTCTTACACTGCCCCCTCTCTTTTCCTGCCCCCCCTCTTCCCCTCTTACACTGCCCCCTCTCTCTCTTCCCCTCTTACACTGCACCCTCTCTCTCTTCCCCTCTTACACTCTCCTCCTCTCCCTCTTCCCCTCTTACACTTCCCTCTCTCTCTCATCCGCTCTTACACTCCCCCTGCCTCTCACCTCTTGCCCACCCCAACTCTCTCTTTTCCCCTCTTACACGCCCCTTTCTTGCACACTCACTCCCGCCTTCCTTGCTCACACACTCTCCCGCCCTCCTCTCTCACTCAATGCCCCCTGCTCTCACTAAATTCCACTCCCTCAATCGCCCTCCCTCTCAAACCCACCCCCCCAACAATCTGACCATGGGGCAAGGAGGCCTCCAGGGCATCGCCGGTCCCGTGGCCAGACGTTGGACTCAGCCCCCCCTGAGATACCCGCACTAGGGGAAGCTGCATTGGTGCAAATGTTAACTTTGACGTAATGTATCGTTTCCTGCTGGCTGCATGAAATATAAGACGTTTGCTAATATAGTTTTTTACATTTGATATAGATCATTATTAACCACCTCTCATGTCAAATTCCCTCTACCAGAAGTTGACATTTAGATGGAAAATTGGAGCCGCGCACCTTGATTAGGGAAAAAAAACACACAAGGAAAATGGATTTTCTTTGCACCAGGTTTTCTCCACAATTGCCAATCTCTCCACTGAGGAGTCTGGGACTTCTGGCTATATTCACTAATCAGTCTGTTAGGCACCTTTCAGCCTATTGAGGTCTGAGCATTAAAAGAAGAACATGTGGGTTTATTGCTTTGAAACAGGGGGTCTCCGGAGCTGTATCGCGTTCCTTTCAGCTCCGGGGACCCCCGGCTTCCCGCGATACTTACCTCCATAGAGGGTGTCTGTAGCATGTCCGAAGGTTTGAATGTCCCGGTCACATGGGCAAATAGGAAGCCGCAATGGATGATGTCACGACTTCTATTGGCCTGCGTGTCACGAGACATTGAAGCCGCCATTTCAATAGCCCTACCGGAGCTGCTACCTGCACCCCCTAGGTAGGTAAGTATCTCTGGAAGCAGGAGGTCTGCGGGGGCTGCTTTAAGGTGTCGGGTCAGTGCTGGGAGGTGCTGTATGGCAAAATACTGCTTGGTAAATATGGGCCTTAATCTAACCACACCTTCCCCGTGGCACCGCAGGCTCACACTTTTACTCATTCATGCACACACATGCCTCATAACAAACTCCCCAATGGAAAATCCAAAGAATACTAATACTACTACTAATAATAATATTCATTAATGTTGCTTCATACTGCCTACTGCTTTAAATCCCAAAGGTTTCAGCTAACCAGGAAGAGAAACCCTCATTTATTTGCAGCATACCCAGATAAAAGGCAGGAAAAGGCTGCCATTTCTGGGCTCCCTGCATATTTTGTGTGACCGGTTCCTTTTGATTTATCTCTCTCGCAGGGGTGAAGGATGAAAGCTGCACCTCGCATGTTCCCTCTGAAGGGGACTCTTCACAGCTAACAGATGTGCAAACACATGAACTAAATAGAGATACTGTATCTCTGCAGAGCGTGGGCGAGCTCCCCGTGCACTGTGTGCAGAGGTGTAAATGACATGGGTCTTATCTGAACAAGGTTCTGTTTGGAATATGGATCGTTCTGGGTCTGCCTGACTTATTTCTGCTCTAATGGAAATTGTTACTTTTTCTGTTTTGTCACAAGCTGAATTGCAAAAGTGTCCCAAACATTGTGTGTTGTTGCAGTGTGTGTTGTTACATTGTGTGTTACATTGTGTGCTGTAGCAGTGTGTGTTGTTACATTGTGTGTTGTAGCAGTGTGTGTTGTTACATTGTGTGTTGTTGCCAGTGTGTGTTGTTACATTGTGTGTTACATTGTGTGTTGTAGCAGTGTGTGTGTGTTGTATTAGTGTGTGTTGTTACATTGTGTGTTGTTGCAGTGTACGGCGCTGGATTTATTGTTTCACAGCACGACTGTAAAGATAAACAGTCTCACTACTGAGTTCACATTTCCATTGATCCAACGGCCGCATGTCTGCGGAATGTGTACCGATTGTGTGTGCCCGCAAGTCGGCAAACAAGCCCCCTCAATTCACTGCGAAGGCTTCAGCAAAGCGGAGATACCGGCTTCCTTACTTTCCGCAAAAGCACAGTATTTGCACCTTTTCTTAAATTCTACCACGACAAATGTTGGATGTAGGCCCGTGTTCACTAAACGGTGCTACTCCACAAGACACGTTGCCGGACGAAACCTTGTGGCCCGTTCAAGTGAATGAACCATAATGTGTCTTTTGGTGCCACAAAGGCACTTGTGGAGTAGCACTACTTAGTAAATACAGCCCTTAGTCCAAGTAGATATTTCCACAGACTCCATTGATTCAGTGTCCACCGGATTATTCACTAAAATGCAATATCCTTTAGCAATGTTTGATGACCATTCACTTAAATGGCCATTCATGATTGTTAAAGGCTATCTATCGCCTTTTCCTGATTAACCCTCTATGAATCCTGATATATATATTGCTACCTTGATGGATAGAATTTGACATAGGATAGGACCCCACGCTGCCCGCCCACGCTGCCCGCCCACGCTTCCCGCCCACGCTTCCCGCCCACGCTGCCCGCCCACGCTTCCTGCCCACGCTGCCCGCCCACGCTTCCTGCCCACGCTGCCCGCCCACGCTTCCTGCCCACGCCGCCCGCCCACGCCGCCCGCCCACGCTGCCCGCCCACGCCGCCCGCCCACGCTTCCTGCCCACGCTGCCCGCCCACGCCGCCCGCCCACGCTTCCTGCCCACGCTTCCTGCCCACGCCGCCCGCCCACGCCGCCCGCCCACGCTGCCCGCCCACGCCGCCCGCCCACGCTGCCCGCCCACGCCGCCCGCCCACGCTGCCCGCCCACGCCGCCCGCCCACGCTGCCCGCCCACGCTTCCCGCCCACGCTTCCTGCCCACGCCGCCCGCCCACGCTGCCCGCCCACGCCGCCCGCCCACGCTTCCTGCCCACGCCGCCCGCCCACGCTTCCTGCCCACGCTGCCCGCCCACGCTTCCTGCCCACGCTGCCCGCCCACGCTTCCTGCCCACGCTGCCCGCCCACGCTTCCTGCCCACGCTGCCCGCCCACGCTTCCTGCCCACGCTGCCCGCCCACGCTTCCTGCCCACGCTGCCCGCCCACGCTGCCCGCCCACGCTGCCCACCCACACTTCCCGCCCACGCTGCCCACCCACGCTTCCTGCCCACGCTGCCCGCCCACGCTTCCTGCCCACGCTGCCCGCCCACGCTTCCTGCCCACGCTGCCCGCCCACGCTTCCTGCCCACGCTGCCCGCCCACGCTTCCTGCCCACGCTGCCCGCCCACGCCGCCCGCCCACGCTGCCCATATTCCGATGAAGATCTCAGACCCTTTTGGATTTGTGGCTTTCTTTAATACTTAGGGTGAGTCTGATGTGTACCCCAAGTCTTTCTGAGTATGGGGAACGCACGGCACCTCGTGGAAAGTAGGGGCTGTGGTGAGAGAGGAACTGGTTTGTGCTTCAGAATTCCCTGGGGAATTTGTGGGGTGGGGGATTTGGGATGGTAGAATTACATTTTGTAAAAACAATGCGGTTTTACAGAGTACTGGGAAATACACCGGAGACCCCTCCCCATTCAGTATTATTATTATTTATTTTTTAATAATAATTTTTTACATTTTTTTAAAATTATTTTTCTATTTAATGGGGATAGATATTTAATTTATTTGGCCAAAAACATGAATTCATCATCAGTCACGTCCTAACTTAAAAGATTATCTTGATTTTCAGTGCTGTATATCAGGGGTGCTCAACTTCAGTTCTCAAGACCACCAACAGGTCAGGTTTTTAGCACATCTTAGCTTCAGCACAGGTGGCTCAATCAAGTGAGCCACTGATTGAGCCACCTGCGCTGAAGCTGGGACTGATTGAACCACCTGTGCTGGAGCAGAGATATCCTTACATCCTGGCCTGTTGGGGGGTCTGGAGGACTGGAGCGGAAGCCCCCCTGCCAAACATGAATAATTTCCCCCATAGGAACAAGGCTTTGTTCATCATACACTCCTTCACGTGCCTGCATTATATTACCTAAACAAAGCAGCGTGTATACAAACTGACATATGGAGAAATTTGGACAACGAAAGGTATCCCAAGATGCCACCAACCTACTACTTCTCCATGTCCAATACAGCTACTCAAACTAGTACCGTTAGTAAGATTTGTGCTGTCAGCTTTGCCATACCTATCCATCTTTAGGTACATGGTTTTGGCTGACCGGCACACACTACTTATCTGATGACAGTGGCTCTTCCGTTAGAAAGCCTGGCTGTGCCTCAGATCAGGGATTCCCTAACTCTTGTCAGTCACATCCAGACCCAGCGGCCGCACAGGGATTCTCAAAGGACGGGGAATTTTTTTTTGCTATCAAAACTGAGATGACACAAAATATGGATGTGGGATTGAGCAGTGCGCAGGACGGCATCAGTTGCTGATCGATCTCCTGTCGCCACAGAGAGACACAACCGATTCCTCACTCCCCTCATCTCCTGTGGGAGACGATTGGATCACACTCTCGCTTACTCAACACTTGAGCATGGCAGGATGCTGTGTTTACATTGTGGTACTTAGCAATTTTGGGCTGTGTCGTCAGGCTTCTAATCAGTCACCTCCTGGAGAAATGCTGGCAGATGCATTAACAAACAATGCAAGAAAGAGGATAGATTGCAAACCCAGACCCAAACCCATATGGATCGGGGCTGAGACATGCTGAGCACCCTTTTCCGGCTCTGGGCCTCAACCCACTTATTGCTGAACAGCGTCGGATATTATCATATTTCATTTGTAAAGCGCCAACATATTCGGCAGCGCGGTACCGCGGGGGTACAGAGTGATGTATATTACATAAACAGAATGACTTACCAAATAAGGACACGCATGCGCAGATACGGAAGGTAATGAGGTCCTGCTCAGGAGAGCTTGTAAACTAGAGCAGAGGTTCCCAACGCCAGTCCTCGGGGACCCCTAACCGTGCAGGTTCTAAGGATGCCCCGGCTTGAGCACAGGTGGTTCCGTCAAAATGATTGGGCCACCTGTGCTAATGAGAGTATAGCCTTAAAGCCTGCACTGTTAGGGGACCTCCTTATTCTACAGCAGGGCTGGCCAACTCCAGTCCTCAATGGCCACCAACAGGCCAGGTGTTAGGGATACCCCTGCTTCAGCACAGGTGAATAAGCCAAGAAAAAGTCTGAGCCACCTGTGCTGAAGCAAGGATATCCTTAAAACCCGACCTGTTGGTAGCCCTTGAAGACGAGTTGATCCCCCCTGATATAGAGGATAAATTGTAGAGGGAGAATGGATTAAATTTAGGCGTAGTGAAAACACTGGCAAAGTAATTCACTTCTTCAAACGGCCCTTTCTTGTTTTGCTTTGGTCTTTGAGACATTTACAAAGGTCAGACGAGGGTGAGAGGTGGTAAATTACAAGCCCGGCGTATTTACCACTGAATTGCCTGTGAGAGTTATTCATTAAAATGCACTAGTGGGCGTCCAGTTGAATTGGTATAAGGTCCAAGTCTTGACTAACCCCATATTATGGAAGCCCGTGTTACTGAAGGGTAACCTACGCGGTGAATGTTGCAGGACCCTCCCTATCTTATAAGTAATAAGAAGATTAAAATAAACTTGGGCCACATCTGAGGTGAAGAATAGACATTTTTAATCACACGACCTTTTAAGTCGGGCAAAAGAGTGGCCTGGCATTAAAGATAGAAGTCTTTCATGTGGGATAATCCGATTAGAGACTGCTAGACAGATCCCCATACCCTGGGGCATGTCACCTTTCTGCATCTGAGGCCTGGAAAATTCAATTGTAAGCTCTGTGGGCAAGAGATGCTTCTCTAAGTCTTCCTTTAATTTACTGCGCAGAATTATTAGTAGTATTGTGTATTTGCATGGCGTCAACATATGCCACAGCGCAGTACAATGTGGGAGGGAGGAGAACAACATTGTATGACAAAAGAGTGCATCTATGTGCAGACATACAGACAATAGAAGGAGGTTAAGAGAAGAATGCTAAATCTTACGTCAAATTTATTTTTAAGCATTCCAATAATAGGAATCAAAAGGGTCTTAATTATAAAACATATTATTCTGCTTTGAAGATATTTATGGCACTGGCAAAGTCCAAAGTATCCAAATGTAGTGAGAGCTGGTGGGAGGAAGGAGGAAAGGGGCATGGGGAAGAGATGAAAAAACATGAATTAATGGGCCCTATAAATGAGCTGTCAGCAATGAGACACACGCAGATCTAGTTATAAACCCATAGCAGATCTAGTTATAAACCCATAGCAGATCTAGTTATAAACCCATAGCAGATCTAGTTATAAACCCATACAGATCTAGTTATAAACCCATACAGATCTAGTTATAAACCCATACAGATCTAGTTATAAACCCATAGCAGATCTAGTTATAAACCCATACAGATCTAGTTATAAACCCATACAGACATCCTATCCGTGAGTTAAAGCTCCAGGCATGTGCCATGTGCACGGCAGACAGCATGATGTGCATTAACCCCTTGGCAGTCCTGGGACAAGGGGGTTAAACGGGCAGCTTTTGGAATTTTAGGGGTATGAGGAGACGGATCTTACAAATCCCTTACAGCCTTCGTACACAGGAGCGAGTACGTTTTCAGGACACGGTAGATGCGCCGTCGGTGGGGGGGCGTGTCTGTGCCGTCATGGAGCTGGTTCACCCTCATTGGGTGAACCGCTCACGTGACCTGCCCGTCGTGCCGAGAAATCAGTTTCAATTAATTCCTCGCGCAACGAGCGCCCCCTCCTGCTGTCGCCCGCGCGGTCTATGGGCGCGATCAATGCCCTAAGGCAATGTGATCACGCCGCGCGGTCTTCGGCAGTATGGACGCCTCTTGTAAACTCTTTGCTGATGGGGTGGGCTATAAAAACCGTGCATTTCAGATTCCTTCGGCAAGGAATGGGTGAATTGCATTTGTTTGGAAGATGTAAGCTTTTCACGCATTTAAACTATTGTAGTAGTAATGTTTTTGCTTTGAAGTGGGAAAGCCAGGTTAGATAGAGTCCATGTGTTCACTAATTCTGACCATGCACAAGTCTACTTTACGGACGGGTCCTTGGGTCTCAGCACATGTAGACTGTAAGTACAGTAGGGTTTATTGTCTGTACTATTAAAGGCGCAATCCCACATAGGTGGCCAGTTGGATTTCTTAGGGCCTCTGAATGGGGAAGTGTTTGTCAGTCAAGTGTTTTCTATCCCCTTACCCCCCCCCTGTCCTTATCAGAGAACCAATAAAGATAAGGGGAGGCGCGGCTCTGGCTGTACCAGCACTTGTTGATCACACTGTGACATCACACAGTGACATCACACAGTGACATCACACTAGGGAGTAGCCAGAGGGAATCAAACCCCTCCCAAGTCTAACTTTAAAAAAATAATGTAAAGTACTGTACTTATAGGTGTCAGGTACAAAATATATGAATTACCTAGATGAGACCCCTTAATCATGTCAATTGAATTGGCTCAGTTAGGTTTTAGGAGGAATTGACCCTTTAAATCCTGTGTACAGTGCTGCTTACTATATCACTCTATAGAAATAGATGGTGTATTCCTATAAATAAGCCAAGTCCCCCTTTATACAGCATGCATGAACCAGGCCGTGTGCTCTCTTTGCCTCCCTTTAACCACTCGCTGCCAGAGAGGCCATCAACACGCTGGCACCTCTGGCAGCAGAGGGGTTAAAATCAGCCCAAGGGTTAATAATCCAGTACTGGAAGGAAACCTGAAGTGGATTACGCAGCCTAAATTTCAGCCAAAGCAAGACACAGACATCAACACTGCAGATTCCTCCCAGCTGTAAAAATACGAGCAGCGAGAAGCAATATACACTATAGATATATATATATATATATATATATATATATATCCCGATGACATGATGATAGTCATAAGCATGGATAGAGTGTCAGCTCTTGAAACCGGCAGCCATCACGATTTGTGTATGTAGAAGTGGTATCCGGATAAATGACTGCAAAATATGTTTCCCCCTTAAAAGTGTTTATTTCTTTATTTTGCCGTGAATCCGGATGCATCGACAGTGTTTGAAGTGTAATGGTACATAGTGGTGCTGGGTACCCCTCTTTTCTGTTCTACACCTCTCAGCATTGTCTCTGTATTCACACTGTTGCTGTAAAACATGGAACTTTGTAACTAGCTGGTCCGAGACCAGCTGCTTCTTTTCGCTCCTCCTCCCGTGATCATTCATTTACGTAACCGTTAGGAACTCGTGCAGCTGGATTTATTTATGATGGGAAGAAGGTAAAATTCATTAGTTGTAGCAATCTCAAAGAGGCAATCCAAGCGCGTGATTGTGTTGGCGATTGTGTTCCATTTTTAGCATAGGGTTGAAGCAGGGGGTATCTGGAGCTGAACCCCATTAATTTCAGGTCTGGGGACCCCCTGTTTCCAGAGATGCTTGCCATCGTAGGGAGTGCCGGTAGCCCATCCGCTCAGCTAGCAGTGTTCATCTCATATTGGAGTTTCAAAGATCCCTCGCCCTGCGGGCCAATAGGAAGCCGACCCTGATGATGTCACAGCTTCCTATTGGCCTGCGTGACGAGGGAGCTTTAAACTGTGCCGAGATACCGGCACCCCATTTCAGGTCTCTATCTCCTATAATAAATGGGGTTCAGCTCCGGAGACCCCCTGCTCCGGAGACCCCCCTGCTCTGGAGACCCCCCTGCTTCAATCCTGTTTTTAAAATATATATATATATTTTTTTTTAAACGGCTTTAACTGCTCCTTTAAATCGGACCAAGAGAAAGCATACTATTATTAATTTATTTTTTTAGAAAGGCTAATACTACAACAGAGTATCTGCGCGCAAATGTATTTGCCACCGTGAATAGGCATGGCTATTTCTTTACTAAATGCAACGACGACGACGAGGTGCAAACTGGCCTGTGACAAATGAATTCCTAGAGGTCGGAGGTGTTCTCACGATTAGAGACTGATGGGTTAACCAGCCCTGGAAATGTCATTTCCTCTGAACCATTTGCTTCCACTTACATTTCACTGAAACCTTAGACTGTTGGCAATGCCGGAAAACATCGCTTTTTCCGACCCTCGACTTATATGACCAAATACAGACATTTTGATGGGAAAAGAGTCATGAAATAATGGAAAATTCTTCTAACTGGAAGCTGGATTTCCATTGTCCTTGCTCATGAACAAGCCATCGTCTAACACAGGGGGTGGGCAACTCCAATCCTCAGGGGCCAGGATATCCCTGCTTCAGCACAGCCACTGATTGAGCCACCTGTGCTGAAGCAGGGATATCCTGAAAACCTGCTGGGGGCCTTTGAGGAGTTGCCCACCCCTGGTCTAATGCCTTCTCAGTGTCATGGCCTAGAAGGGGTTTCCCACCAGTCAGTGGCTTCACGTTTCGAGTGTGTGCCCTAGGTGGCTTTTCATTCATATGAAGTAGGGATGTTTTATTTACATTTGGAGATCTTCCCCAAGCACAAAAAACAAAGGGATAGCAAATAAAGCACATATTATCAGGCTTACTATGGAGAAACCATTGCATCTTCACAGGGGTAACTGCTGAAGAACAAGAGCGTTCAAATCAATGCACTTGGAAATCTCTCTATAGTGTAAGGACACTGCAAGTACCCTGGGTCTGAGGTATGAAGTGCAGGGGGAAAGCTGTATGGGAAGCTCAGGATGGGACTAGGTGGTGTTCCTTCAGTATAATAGAAGCCCAAGAATAATTACACACTTCCAGCAAGCTCAATCTTATTTCTCATGGAACATCGAGAATCAGGAGACATTTTCGGCTCCTTCCAATGATCCCACCTGTTTGGTCTTTATCCCACTCCCAGCATCAACAGAGCGTCCTCTGCAGTAGGGGAGGCCTCACCCATTGGTTGTTTTGGCTTAGGAGAGAACAGGTGGTCAACATCGCACAAGATCAACAATCCTCGGACAATCATCCATTTGGGGCTCTTGCATGTTATGTTGTGACTCAGCTTTCATAGCTGAATGAAGACACATTATACACTTAGCTCAGTTCTACATGTGAAGTGCGGCTTTAACAGGGTAATTCTGCATTAGGGCAGGGACGCTGCACACACAGCGGCACATAGCTCTGTCTCACAGCCGTTGCTTCACTTCTCCCAAATCACTTGATTTAAAAGGAATAATATTAAGAAAATAAAACATCTGTCCAAACATCCTGAGTGTAAGGAGCACAGCCCTCATTGGCTCTCACGCAGACTCGTCCATCTGAGTTACATTACAGGCAATAACCCACATGTTACCCTCCATCTGCCGAGAGCCTCTTTGCATGGAAGTAACCAGGACAAGACAGAGCATATCCATGCCATGGCATGGCAGGGCCGCCCCCATATTCCTGCTGTATTCTCCTCCAATGATCTGGGGTCAAAGATTTGCAATTCGCAATGCACAATTCCTGAATGACCCTATGACCCTACGAGTGCCTCTATAACCATTATCTTCTCAAGGCATTGCTGAATGACCCTATAACCCCCTCTAATTGCATTGTATGTCTTTATTTATATAGCGCCATTAATGTACATAGCGCTTCACAGTAGTAATACACGGGGTAATCAAATAAATAATGATAATATAAATAACAGGTCATGGGAATAAGTGCTTCAGACATAAAAGTAACATTAAGGAAGAGGAGTCCCTGCTCCAAGGAGCTTACAATCTAATTGCCACTATAAGCGCGTGTCCGCTCAGTGCAATATCACACTTCCTTGACAATTACAGCAGTGTTGCAAACCCAACCCGTCACATCCCGGCTTATTTCTGGCTCTCTATACTTCTATATTTTCCATAGAAATGCCAGGCTGCTGATAACCTTAATTCAGTGGGATTAGTCATATAAAACAAAGGGTGGATTAAAATATCCCTCAGATATTGAGTTAAGACATGCTGGTTTAATGGCGCTCTTAGCACTGGACTTTGTTGGGGTGAGTCTGCGCTTCTTCTGAATAGTTGGCTAATACCACAGCTGCATGGGATGTATGCATTCAATATTCTAACGGTACAAGCAGCTCTTATCTGGACTTGGGGATCCTTTATCGCTCTTATAACATACGCTGCAGAGATGTGAGGAAGCCCACACAGATAAGAAGTGCATTAGCCTTGTGTAGAGCTTTGCCTTTACGTTAAGCCCCACTTCTCACTTTCATTTTACTGGTTTAAATCCCGGGTGAATCATTCCGATGAGAACGGAGTCTCCTACTAAACACACCGCATCTAAAAAACAGATGCCTTTTATACGGTTACAAATCAGCCCAGGCGGCTGACGGGGGATTTGCTGCAGGATCAGAGAATGGCACAAACTTCATTTAATAGAGGCTACTGTTGGGAATCCCCAAGTAAGCAGATATAAACGTGCACTGCATCTATAGATCAAGTTAATGACGGGTGACAGGCGCTGAAAAACATATCAAATTGTTCTCTTCCTCCTATCGTATGCAGTCAGTATGAGCTAGACATGACCGTTTGGATTATGGTCAACGGCTGAGATAAACAGGGGGGGAGGGGATCTGTTCCCCTAAAATGGACATACTCATTTTGCCCAGGCTAACACTCCAAAATAATTTCAATGCTATGACAATTAAGAGTGATCTCTTTGCATACTTAGGGCCTCATGCAGAGAGTAGCGCTAACAGGAAAAACGGCATTTTTTGGCGAAATCTGCCTTTAGAAAGGCAGGTAATGGCGAGTGTAGAAAAAAGCGCCATTTTTTTTTTTTTTTAAATCTCGCCGCGCGGCTGGCGAGAACCTAAATCTCGCCAGTTTTTAAAAGGTCCCTATTCAGAAAGGGACGATCGCCATCTAGCGGCTGTTCGCGCCAAAAACATGGCGCGAAATTCAACAATTAGCTCCGCCAACTAAAGTTGGCAAGAAGCTGGAGCTCGGCGGCCATAGGGGAGAAAAAAAAAACGGCGAATTTTTTCTAAGACATTTTAGCAGCGTGCATCTCTCCATTTTCAACTGGACACACGCATTCATGAAAAAAATAGCAGATTTCTCTCCTTCCTGCATATGGAGAAAAAATCTCCCCATTAAAGGTACATTTTATTTCCCTCGCCAATAATTTCCAGCGCTGCTCTCTGCATAGGCCCCTTAGTCCTTGAATAAAATAGAAGTTACAGAAGCCTTAACTGACAGACCTGTTGATGTTGAGTTGCCTGCTAGCCACTTGGAAAGACCTTACCCCTGTTTAATTAATGATGTGCGCAGAAGTTATAGGAGTAAACCCACTTAGGAACAAAGTGAACTAATTACAGAGGCGTGTTTAAAGGGTCTTATTTGGGTGATTGACTCCTTATTAACCCAACTCCTATACCTATAAGTATTTTTAAAGATTTTTCTTTTACATTAGACTTTTGTGGATGTCACAAGTGTCTGTACAGCCAGGGTCCCCACTCCTCATGTCTTTATTGGTTCTCTGATAAGCAGGGCCGGCGCAAGGATTTCATGCGCCCTAGGCAAAACGTAACATTTGCGCCTCACCCCCACCCAAAAAAAAAAAAAACAGTGCGTAGCTGCCGGGGCTGCGACCGCACCCCAGCGCAATGCAAAATAAAAATAATAGGGCACAAAATACCGGACAAAAAAAAAAAGATAAATAAATAAAAAAATAATAAGAGGAAAAAATAATTATTATAATTAACGCGCCCCTAGGAGACCGCCTAGGTTTAACCAATGGATGGTCCGGCCCTGCGGAAATAAGGACGGGGTGGGATAAGGGGGGAGGAAATAGTGGTTGACAAACACTTTCCTCTTCAGATGCCCTTAAGAAATGTAACTTGTAACTAATTTAAAAAAAAAAAAAAACAGCCAAACCTTTGCTATTAGCATGGTTACATTTGTTTAAGAAAGCCAATAAGACGGTTATTTTTTTTTTTGTAAAATGTTTGTTTTCTGGCTGGGCACATCAGGAAGAGGAGAAATAGCACCATTTTCCGGGTGTTTTGAACACATTTTTTGAGTTTCCTTTTATTAAGCTGCCTTTTATGGAAACTACCAACCAGGTGATAGGGATTTCTCGAGATTTGGGCTTTCCTTTTCATTGGCCTGCTCACAGCTTTCAGAAGGTAATCGTTTCAACGTGCCGTACCACTGCCAAGATCTGGGAAGTCTTCCGGTAATGCAGACTGACAGTTCTGATCAGCTGCTTTATCTATAGCTGTTCATGGCAGCCTTAAACCCCAAGCTCTGCTTATTTGTTCTGGCTCAGTTTCTCACAAACAGAAGCAGTGATTACAGTATATGTACATCAGCCCCTGATTCCCGTCCTGGTATAGCACAGAGTAGCACTGATCCCTTGTGTTATATCCATAGGAACCCCCTACCCATAGTTTATCACGGCCCACCATAGCGATGACAGATATCATTCAAATTCAATGGGCTGGCTCCCCAGTGCACCAGGCAATGACCTCTAGGTGCAGCATGATTAACACCTGGCCTCACTAAACAGTTTCTCACTAATTATTTTATGATAAACTTGTCAGTAGTGATAATGAAGATCAAGGGTGGCCAACTCCAGTCCTCAAGGGCTACCAACAGGTCAGGTTTTCAGAATATCCCTGCTTCAGCACAGGGGCTCAGTCTTTGACAGCCACTGATTGAGCCACCTGCGCTGAAGCAGAGATATCCTGCAAACCTGGCCTGCTGGTAGCTCTTAAGGACGGACTGGAGTTGGCTACTCCTGATATTGTATTACTGCTAGTTATTTACTTTTTAATTACAACTATTAATGTCACTGGTGTTATATCTCAAAGTCCACGAATAAGGGGCCCCCACCTCGCCAATAAGGGGCCCCCCACCTCGCCAATAAGGGCCCCCACCTCACCAATAAGGGGCCCCTGACCTCACCAATAAGGGGCCGCCACCTCACCAATAAGTCTGAGAGCTAATAAGGAGGGGCTACAGATAGAATATACCATTGGAGTGGAATGCAAACTCTAATTCAGAAAAGCAACAGATCCTGTCCCTATGCCTGACATTGAAGATGTGGAATAAAGTAGATCCATAGGCAGGTTTATTCAGACTATCACCCCAGCAGCATCTTGTGCCCACATTGTATCATGAATGAATGAACTGGGTCTTTGTTGATTTATTCCAGTCGGTGTTTCGGGGAATTTTCCTTTTATGCGAGCTACTTCACAGACACCCCGCGAAGGAGAACAAAAAAGAAAAACACGAGGCGAACATTTATCCTTCTGTGCTCAAACCCCAGGCCTGCGGGCTCTCCAGATATAGCGGGTTTGAAGTGAAGACACAGCTTGCAGGAAAACCACATGAAAGGCAACAATAACAGACCTGCACTGAAACAGAGAGGGTAGCCGGTCACCTCAAGATGTTTTAATTTGAGTCTGTGTCTGCTAGTTGGTCCTACAGCGTAGGGGTGCTCAACCCTAGTCCTCAAGACTCCTAACAGGTCAGATTTTCAGGATATCCCAGCTTCAGCACAGGTGGCTCAATCAGTCTCTGCCTCAGCATAGGTGGCTCAATCAGTCCTAGCTTCAGCACAGGTGGCTCAATCAGTCCCTGCTTCAGCACAGGTGGCTCAATCAGCGGCTCAGTCTTTGAGCCACCTGTGTTGAAGCTGGGATATCCTTAAAACCTGACCTGTTGGGGGGGGGGGCGGCCTTCAGGATTGAAGTTGAGCCCCCCTGCTGTAGGTCATAGCCCAGGTCCCACTGGAGTTGTAATTATGGGAAACCAGTCGTCTTTTGAACCAAGATGCAAAGTTCTCCACTGCTCCTTTCCAAGATCAGTGCTACTTGGCCTTATCTTGTTACAGTCCTGAATGGCCAGTGGCAGCTTTTGAGCATCTATTCTCACATTTGCTAGAGCAGAAGTGTGTATATAGACAGATATATAGGGCTAGCTACTGCAGTAGTGTCCCCTACCTTCCCCCCCCCCCCCACACACACATATTTAGATGATTTTGAGAGGTCATTTTCTTATAGTCTGTAAGCAGCCGTTTGGGACATTTTCACCTTAAAAGCCGCTTCGGACAATATAGAATAAGGCCGTTTGTGAGATCTGAACCTCAGTGGCTTTTGGGTGTTGAGGTAGCATGTGTTGGCTGTCATCCCAAGCAACCCACACACAGGAAAATATGTCATTATATATTCTAATATCCTTAGGTGTAACCCCTGGTGGACGACTGGTGTTTTGGAAAACGGCCACTTCCTAGACCTTTGAGATCTTATTTAGATTGCTGAGTAATTTCAGGTCAACCAATTCTCAGAGTCAAAAGGGGGCAGCGAATGTACAGCAGCGGCCAGGCACTAAACGCCTACTTGCAGCAAAATGGTACCCAAAGAAAGTAGACTATATCTTTGTACTAAGCAGCTTTACATAGCAGAACGAAGACCAAAAATAGGTTAGGATCACAATCAAGTCTCAGTTCATCCATGTGGCAGCTGCGAAATACTTGCAAAGCAATTACTGGCCGTGCAGGACTTCTAAACGTTTACTCGCTGTTTAGAAGTCGCCATTTACCCGCCATAAAGCAGAAGCCACCAAATGTCATTATTATGTGCTCTGACCCCTGCTGGGATCCACAAGAAAGGTGCAATGTGTACACATCAAACATCATGAACAACTTGCAAGGTCCATGTGTCTTTCTAGGCAAATAATGACTCCCACTAAACTCCTCATTGTGAAATCCTGCACTGCGTTCACTTGCAGTATAAAGAATGCATACAGGCATACCCCGCATTAACGTACGCAATGGGACAGGAGCATGTATGTAAAGCGAAAATGTACTTAAAGTGAAGCACTGCCTTTTCCCCACTTATCGATGCATGTACTGTACTGCAATCGTCATATACGTGCATAACTGATATAAATAACGCATTTGTAACGGGCTCTATAGTCTCCCCGCTTGCGCACAGCTTCAGTACAGGTAGGGAGCCGGTATTGCTGTTCAGGACGTGCTGACAGGCGCATGTGTGAGCTGCCGTTTGCCTATTGAGCGAGATGTACTTACTCGCGAGTGTACGTAAAGTGAGTGTCCTTAAACCGGGGTATGCCTGTACATTGTTCCAATGGAGGAGTGCTACAAAATATTGCATTATTACCAAATCCCTTTATTTATTTTAGATACAAAAATTAGATTAACCGCTATTTGGCACAGGAAAGCATCATGCCTCTATTATTTCACATTGCTGTGTACATTTGGCACACTACAAAATAATAATGGCAGTAGTTATAATGATTCTTATTAAAGGTTCGGTTCCACTTACTAGGCAGCTACGGGGTTAAGGAGATACTGGCCCGACGCTGTATAATCCACAGAATGTGCCACTGAATATTAATGTGCCACTGCATATTAACGTTAGGAGTAATTTGCGCGGGGAGTGGGCAGGAATCTGGGCATCAACAGAGGTCTTAACAGTGACTTTGTGGAAGTGTTTTCGTTACGAGGCTTGCAAAGCCCTAAACCCTTCCCCTGGCCGTGCCTTGTGCATGTCATCCTGCCTCGGCCTCCGCTGGGAGCAGGCTTAGTACATCGCTACAAAAGACCCCCTGTATACGTGAAAAGAAAGGCCTCAAGTTCATTCATCTCACATCCCCGGCTGCACGCTGGAGATTACGGCTCCTCGCCTGGAAAACGAGTATTCCTTCCAATAATAAACAGGAGCCTTTTCTCAGCAGCTAACCAGAGCTATGAGCCTTCCTCTTATTAACCGCTTCGGTGCTGGTAGGACCTGCAGTACATGGCTGGGCGAAGCACAGATAATATTAAAGATGCACTGCCATCTCAAATAAATGTGCAGTGCTGTATAAGGATACAGAGTATCATTTATAGTAGGGGTGGGGGGGCTTATCATAGCTCATTCATTAGGGAATGAGTTGTTGGTTGTCTTCAGGCTCATAGAGTTAAGTGCATTTACACTCTAAGGAGTCATCGTTTTTACATTTGCATGTCATTACCCAGAATCTTTAGCTGCAGAGGAAGCACTGTATGCTGGGAGATAATGGGGAAGGGCAGGGTGCACACCTGTCTGAGACATGTGACTGTGCTCACACGTGGGATTTGTATTTGCTGTACACAGTACGGTGGAGGGGTTTTGCCACTTTTTTTTACTCATCATAACTTATTTGGGGCCTGGTTACATTCAAATACAATTTGTTGGGTTCAGATCCAGACAGCAGATCATTCGGTTCCTTGTCCGTTATAATGACCACTAAGGTCAAGTTCAGATCCAGACAGTAGAGATTCTTAAATGAGGTTGTCGGATTTAAAAACCTTAGCTAGCTGAAACGTTGCTATTAGTGAGGATGTGTCATTTTCAGCCACCTCTGGGGGAAGGTGGGATCCCATCATGGTTTATACCCTTCAACGTGCCCAAGGCAGCTTCTTCTTAGAGGCCCAAGAACTTGACCTCTTCGGTTAAAGAGATCATAATCTTGCTGATACTTAATTCTTTTGCTAGCATAGGGACCACAGCAAAAGGGTCATATTCACTCTGCTCAGCTCGTGCCCCAAGCCACAGTAATAACCAACTGGAAATTCCAGCCTCACCAGGAGTGTCTCTGTAGAGGTTTGGGGACAATTAGAGAACACTGGGATTGGGTGGTGGGATCAAACTTGGGGATCTCCTATAATGATTTTCAGTAGTCATTCTCTGAGTAGAAGACACTTGAGCACATTGGCATATTCCCTACGTTTCACCAATTATCAGGACAATTACTGATATTAAGCTGAAACATCATCACTCTCCCTGTTAAAAATGCAATCATCCCATTCATGTTTTGGAGGGTTTCAGAGTTCTTCCTCATATTTCTGATATACCTCCGTGATGGAAGCGTCCGATTTTGAACTGCACGCACATTGGTAGTGCGATGTGATACTCAGCATTTCTCTATGCTGCTGCTGCTGCTGCTGCAACAAGTAACGGGCATAACGGGCAGGTAGCAAAAATGACATGCGCATGGATTGGAACCCCTTCACAGCTACGGAGGCTAGGAACGCAAAGCAAAGGGTTAATCCGTTACGCATCATTCTAAAGTGTATGTTTGGGGCGTTCGGAAAAAACTACCGCAAATAGCTAGAAAAAAAATGCGCCTTAATTCTATTAAAATGACCTTCCAACTCCTGCCTTTTTCTGACTGTTTCTCCATCCCAGACCTCACAGAGCTACACAAATTCTTGGCTGTGTGTGAAAAAAAAAATCCTTCAGCTGCAATTTAGGCCCAAGGTGGTAATTAAATGCAAAGCGTTGACAGGAGCGTAGCTGACAGTAGGGTGACAGGAAGGTCTTTAAAGGAACTTTTACAATTAAACGAGTGGTTCGCGGGAGAAAAGGGGAGGTGTTAGGGGCAATAATCCCCTCCTGACCAGAAACGCTCTGTATAATGATAATGATTATCTCTACACACTTCCAACGCCTCGAGCTCTGTTTTGTAGAGAAGGAAAAAAAAAAGAAAACCCTGTTTGCTGCCAGAGCAAAGCATCGTAATCCCTTTCTTTCCCAGAAGGTAAGTCCCAAGTCATCCGAAAAGTTAACTCCTTTCCATATTGCCGTATAGTTTCACGTGCGAAACGCCAGCGCACAGTAATAACCAGCAGAAGACCGCGCTATTGAGAGTTATAGGAAGAAGGAGCACATTAGGGAGGGGACTGCAATAAGGTTATTCTCTTCTAACGGGAGTATGATACCTCTTATTGGACCAACAAGTAGTTGATTTGTTACAAGCTTTCCAACCTCTCAGGGTCCTTCATCAGGTCCCACCCTGAGAGGTTCAACAGCTTGTAACATATCAACAACTTGTTGGACCAACAAAAGGTATCACACGCTCTCCTCCCTCTCCCTCCTCTGTTACTACATGGAAGAAAGGACAAACACAGCGACCCGCCCTTCTAAGGCTTGTAATATACTGCGCGCTGGTGCGTGTGCGGGCGTGCCCACGGCATTGCGCGTGCACGTGGCGCAGGCGTTACGTGTGTAGAGGGTAAGCGGTAATGCGCACGGCTAGTGGGCGTGGCTATGACGTCACAGTGCTAGGCCGCACTGTGATTGGTTCATAGCGTCACGTGGCACGGCAACAGCGCGAAAATACAATTCTCTTGTACGTTACCTGGTCTGCCGCGCCACCGCTCACGGCCGTGCGCGCGCGTCCCTAGTATAGAAACGTCTGGCTAACACAGCCAATTATAATTGATGCGCGCGCTATATTACACGCCTAAGAGGAGAGACTTTGTAGACGGGTGTAATAACACACTACACCGCACTATATTCATTGTGGGGGACATTCCACACATCTTTACTAATACTGAAGTATATCGGCCAGTGACGGTCTGCCATATAACCAATTGATGCTCATTGCAAGAGATTGTAGCCCTATCAGCCTTGCTTTTAAAATGGAAATCCCGTTAAACGTTATAGGAGAATAATACCCATAGGAGACCTGAGATCTGAAGGGGGTTAGGGTCCGCTTCAGACGGGGTACATTTGTCACATGGGGGACAAACCATAACCCCCTCTTTGCTGGAGTAAACTACAACAGGTGCTCTATTGCCTATTCCAGGAGTGGCCAACTCCAGTCCTCAAGGGCCACCAACAGGTCAGGTTTTCAGGATACCCCTGCTTCAGCGCAGGTGGGCTGAAGCAAGGATATCCTGAAAACCTGACCTGTTGGTCGCCCTTGAGGACTGGAGTTGGTTGCCCCTGGCCTATGGCAACAAAGGTAGAAGTCCGCATTAACCCTTTCCGTGTCTGCAAGGCATTGCCCTGCAGGGTGTTGTGCACCTCTCTGGCGGGGAAAGGGTTACTTAGTGATGCTTTCTCTTCTAAAAGAACAGGATGCTACTGTTCCCTATTCTTGGCGTTCAAACTGCAGCCAAGGGGACTCTCGAGGGAAATAATTAAAATTTAATTTTCCATTTAATTAGTAGGTTACATAATTTTACTTAATTAGTTATTCTAGAGGGTGTATATTATTTTTCTTAACTCGCAGATTGCTGGAGAAGCGAGCGCTGCGTTTAACTATAATGTGCTGAAATGCTAATTCAGGAATCAATGGGTTAATTATCAGGGTGCATTTTATTCACGCTACGAAACGCATATTTCTTTACAAATTGCCTTTAATTTAGATTTTTTTTTCATCCCAATGAAATATCTCATCACAAAATCCTCCAGTCATTTTTCATACGCTGGAATTACTAAATAATATTTTTGATAATTTTAAAGTGGCCCCATTCTGATATATTTTTTTTTTTTCAAGAACTGCTCATAACATCTGATGCACGTTTGGAGGTCGGTTTTATGAAACGTTACCACTTTCCCTAATTGAGGGGTCAAAGGGTCGAAATGCAAGAGAATGTGTTTCACGGCGGAGGTGTCTCTCTTTACAGGGATCGGCAGGATCGGCAGGATCGGCGAGTCAACGGTTCTCTATATCCATCTGTTTATTTAGTCCTGTGAGAACACCTGTATCCCAGAATACACCTTTACACAACTTAATACGTATCATTTCAATTCAGAGGTACCCTTCCTGATCTCCAATTCAGTATGCTGTGAAGCCAACTTTCGCCTGATGGAGAAGGTGCTGGTCCCCACTTCATTGTACTGGAGATGACCTCCTGCAGGAAAGCAATGTGTCGCGGGCCCCAATGGAAAATAAGGGTTAAGCACTTTAATTATTTAAGGACCATGATTGGGACACAGCATATGATGAGGCTGCAGGCACATAGCCAAGACTTTAACTGCTGTGTTAAGTGTCCATGGTGGCTGGATAAAGCAGTGCCTGCCATGTTTAGATTCTGAGATTGTGTTTATTGAGTTACATGAGCACTGAATTGTGTTCCAGTTGATTGCACAGACTTCTGAGCTGCTTCTGAGTCCGGCTTAGGTTTTATCACACATTCCCTCTAAACTGCTTCTGATTATGCTGTTAGAAATGAGTCGTGTTGCCTCCAGACAGGTGAGACTTTGCAGGACAGGTGAATTGTTTAGATGTCAAGGTCCAGGAACACAGATGAATGAGATTTGGGTTTTTTGAACCAAAGAGAGTCTGTTTAATAAAGTTACTGTCAGCGGCGGAACTACCATAGGTGCAGTTTGGCTGCACCGGAGCCTACTACGTTTAGGGGCCCAACGTTTAGCAGCCAGAACAGTGTTCTCCTCGCCCGTCTCCTCACACCACTTCCCCGGCACTACCTGTGGGGCAGGGCCTGACCTGGCGACGACGGAGAGAACCCACCCAAGAGGTCCAAACACAGAAGTTAGGCCCCATTAGAACTAGGGCCCAACTCCCGCAATCACCGCCTGGGAGTACTGCCTCCATCGCCACCACGCAACGCCCTACCTCACAGGTAGGCTCCCAGTGGGAGGGGAGGACTAGTGTCACCCCATGTTATTATTGAGTAAGTATCACTCACTGGAAGACAGTCTCACTTATTGTTGCAGGAGCATCAGACGCGGCTTCCAGCGAATGCCTTAATAAAACAAAAGCTTGGCTCCGAAGCAGCTCAGAGCTGGGGGAATCCATTGGAAATCCCACTCCGAATCAGTGGGATGTTACAGGACACCACGAGACGTTTTGGACATTGTGATACCTTTCATCACATGTTTCTCATAGATATCACTGCAAAACTTTTAAGGAAAACCAAAAGTGTGGGTATTTAAGAAGAGGATTTTGCTGTCCGCAAAGTCTGTGCATTATCCTGTCTGCGGATACCACTGATGTCCGGTCCGACCATCCTTCATGTTGCTTGCGTAATATGTTGGCATTTAAGTTTTGTTTTCCTGGTAAATATGTATGTCTAAATAACTGAATTTGCACGGGAACAATATACTCGCTCACATGCGAATGTTATGTCTCGGAGTCTCTCCCTGCACGGTCAGAGGCGCAGACCAGACAAGCAGATGTGGACCAGAAGTTGCAAATTTACTAAATCAACTGTATTGCAAAGGGCCCCCATCTCCTTGAAATCTGCCCTGGACAGAATACATACATGGTAATCACAGCTTGGCAACCAATCAGAACAAGTCTGGGTACCTGCTTCGTTTGGCCTTCTGCAAGTAACCTTCACAGGCACCGTTTGATTGTAAGCTCCTTGGGGTAGTGTTAAATGGCAGCTGCTGTATTGAAGATAAAGCACTAGAATATAGAATACCGACACTGAGTGGGAATCAGGGGTCCTCAATTTAATTCCCAGTGTCATCTCTTTGTGACCTTGGGCAAGTCACTTTAACTCCCTGTGCCTCAGGCACCAAAAGCATAGATTGTAAGCTCATCTGGGTAAGGGACTGTGTCTGTAAAAATTGTTGCATATCGCGCGCTATACTGTAATTGTGACGCGCTTTGCGTCCCATTGGGAGAAAAGTGCTACATGAAATATAAAGTTGTTATTATTATAATAACAAAGGTACCTGGTCTGAAGTGCAGAAACTCCCATGGGGTAAGGGAGAGGTCAGCAGTGGGAGAGTAAGAGGTGCTTTATTGCAGGACTGAGGAACACAAAGAAATCTGGGAACACTGTAAGGCCTCGGGCATGGTCAGCGCTTAGACGCTGACCCGTGCTGAGGTGCGCTCTCACTTACCAGTGAGCCCCTGTAGCCGCAATGACAGCGGCTTTAGCAGGGGCTCGCGCACGCTTCCGCGAACATGCGGAAGCGTAGGTCTTAGTAAAATTTTAAATTCACGCGCTCACGGGAGCGCAGGGCCGGTCACGTGAGCAGTTCGCCCAATGAGGGCGGACCAGCTCCGTGACGTCACTGGCCCGCCCCCCGACACGCCCCTGGACGGCGCGCTAACCAAGGCACGGGAAAGCACCGCTTTCCCTCAGCCTCAGCGCGCCTCCGCACGGGCTGAGTCACCATGGACTCAGCCTAAGACAATATCCGGACATGCTACCAGGCATTTGCCATACTGACCAACTGACAACGTATCTTTTTTTCCTGCTATCTCCATGAAAATGTTTTCCTTATTATCCCAATACAAGTTAGCGGGAGTTTTAGAAATCACTTGCATTTTATTACCAAGTCACTGACAGAAGGTTTCAAATGTTGTATTACTCAGCACGAGCTGAACTGTGAATTTTGGTTGTAATAATAATGTTTTGGGTTGTAGTAAATAAGTGGGGGTTCCAGAGCAGGACTGGCTGCAGGGCAGGAGTAAGGTGCAGGGCAGGAGTAGGGTGCAGGGAAGGAGTAGGGTGCAGGGCAGGAGTAGGGTGCAGGGCAGGAGTAATGTGCAGGGCAGGACTGGGTGCAGGGCAGGAGTAGGGTGCAGGGCAGGAGTAGGGTGCAGGGCAGGAGTAGGGTGCAGGGCAGGAGTAGGGTGCCGGGCAGGAGTAGGGTGCCGGCAGGAGTAGGGTGCAGGCAGGAGTAGGGTGCAGGGCAGGAGTAAAGTGCAGGGCAGGACTGGGTGCAGGGCAGGAGTAAGGTACAGGGCAGGACTGGGTGCAGGGCTGGAGTAAGTGCAGGGCAGGAGTAAGGTGCAGGGCAGGACTGGGTGCAGGGCAGGAGTAAGGTGCAGGGCAGGACTGGGTGCAGGGCAGGAGTAAGATGCAGGGCAGGAGTAAGGTGCAGGGCAGGACTGGGTGCAGGGCAGGAGTAGGGTGCATGGCAGGAGTAAGGTGCAGGACTGGGTGCAGAGCAGGAGTAAGGTGCAGGACTGGGTGCAGGGCAGGAGTAAGGTGCAGGACTGGGTGCAGGGCAGGAGTAGGGTGCAGGGCAGGAGTAGGGTGCAGAGCAGGACTGGCTGCTGGGGAGGAGTAAGGTGCAGGGCAGGACTGGGTGCAGGGCAGGCATAGGGTAGGACTGGCTGCAGGGCAGGACTGCGTGCAGGGCAGGCATAGGGTAGGACTGGGTGCAGGGCAGGAGTAGGGTGCATTGGCAGGGCTGGGAGTTTTTAGGGTGGAAGTTGTAGCAGGAAGGAGGTACGTTGGCAGAGCTTGGAGTTTTTAGGTTGGTAGTTGTGCAGAAGCAGGGGGACCCACAAAACAGAAATGAGGTGCATTAGCAGAGCTGTGATTTTATGGAGTGTCAGTTCTTAAAGTATTACGGACTGCAAAGGAGAAATTAAATGCATAGGCAGCGGGAGAGAGATGCGTAGGCAGCGGGAGAGAAATGCGTAGGCAGCGGGAGAGAGATGCGTAGGCAGCGGGAAAGAGATGCGTAGGCAGCGGGAGAGAGATGCGTAGGCAGCGGGAGAGAGATGCGTAGGCAGCGGGAGAGAGATGCGTAGGCAGCGGGAGAGAGATGCGTAGGCAGCGGGAGAGAGATGCGTAGGCAGCGGGAGAGAGATGCGTAGGCAGTGGGAGAGAGATGCGTAGGCAGCGGGAGAGAGTTGCGTAGGCAGCGGGAGAGAGATGCGTAGGCAGCGGGAAAGAGATGCGTAGGCAGCGGGAGAGAGATGCGTAGGCAGCGGGAGAGAGATGCGAAGGCAGCGGGAGAGAGATACGTAGGCAGCGGGAGAGAGATGTGTAGACAGCGGGAGAGAGATGCGTAGGCAGCGGGAGAGAGATGCCTAGGCAGCGGGAGAGAGATGAGATGCGTAGGCAGCGGGAGAGAGATACGTAGGCAGCGGGAGAGAGATGCGTAGACAGCGGGAGAGATGCGTAGGCAGTGGGAGAGAGATGCGTAGGCAGCGGGAGAGAGATGCGTAGGCAGTGGGAGAAAGATGAGATACGTAGGCAGCGGGAGAGAGATGCGTAGGCAGCGGGAGAGAGATGAGATACGTAGGCAGTGGGAGAGAGATACGTAGGCAGCGGGAGAGAGATGAGATACGTAGGCAGTGGGAGAGAGATACGTAGGCAGCGGGAGAGAGATACGTAGGCAGCGGGAGAGATGCGTAGGCAGCGGGAGAGAGATGCGTAGGCAGCGGGAAAGAGATGCGTAGGCAGCGGGAGAGAGATGCGTAGGCAGCGGGAGAGATGCGTAGGCAGCGGGAGAGAGATACGTAGGCAGCGGGAGAGAGATACGTAGGCAGCGGGAGAGAGATGCGTAGGCAGCGGGAGAGATGCGTAGGCAGCGGGAGAGAGATACGTAGGCAGCGGGAGAGAGATGCGTAGGCAGCGGGAGAGAGATGCGTAGGCAGCGGGAGAGATGCGTAGGCAGCGGGAGAGAGATACGTAGGCAGCGGGAGAGAGATACGTAGGCAGCGGGAGAGAGATGCGTAGGCAGCGGGAGAGATGCGTAGGCAGCGGGAGAGAGATACGTAGGCAGCGGGAGAGATGCGTAGGCAGCGGGAGAGAGATACGTAGGCAGCGGGAGAGAGATGCGTAGGCAGCGGGAGAGATGCGTAGGCAGCGGGAGAGAGATACGTAGGCAGTGGGAGAGAGATGCGTAGGCAGCGGGAGAGAGATGAGATACGTAGGCAGTGGGAGAGAGATACGTAGGCAGCGGGAGAGAGATGAGATACGTAGGCAGTGGGAGAGAGATACGTAGGCAGCGGGAGAGAGATGCGTAGGCAGCGGGAGAGAGATGCGTAGGCAGCGGGAGAGAGATACGTAGGCAGCGGGAGAGAGATGCGTAGGCAGCGGGAGAGAGATGCGTAGGCAGCGGGAGAGATGCGTAGGCAGCGGGAGAGAGATACGTAGGCAGCGGGAGAGAGATACGTAGGCAGCGGGAGAGAGATGCGTAGGCAGCGGGAGAGAGATGCTTAGGCAGCGGGAGAGAGATACGTAGGCAGCGGGAGAGAGATACGTAGGCAGCGGGAGAGAGATGCGTAGGCAGCGGGAGAGATGCGTAGGCAGCGGGAGAGAGATACGTAGGCAGCGGGAGAGATGCGTAGGCAGCGGGAGAGAGATACGTAGGCAGCGGGAGAGAGATGCGTAGGCAGCGGGAGAGATGCGTAGGCAGCGGGAGAGAGATACGTAGGCAGCGGGAGAGAGATGCGTAGGCAGCGGGAGAGAGATGCATAGGCAGCGGGAGAGATGCGTAGGCAGCGGGAGAGAGATACGTAGGCAGCGGGAGAGAGATACGTAGGCAGCGGGAGAGAGATGCGTAGGCAGCGGGAGAGATGCGTAGGCAGCGGGAGAGAGATACGTAGGCAGCGGGAGAGATGCGTAGGCAGCGGGAGAGAGATACGTAGGCAGCGGGAGAGAGATGCGTAGGCAGCGGGAGAGATGCGTAGGCAGCGGGAGAGAGATACGTAGGCAGCGGGAGAGAGATGCGTAGGCTGCGGGAGAGAGATACGTAGGCAGCGGGAGAGAGATGCGTAGGCAGCAGGAGAGAGATGCGTAGGCAGCGGGAGAGAGATGCGTAGGCAGCGGGAGAGAGATGCGTAGGCAGCGGGAGAGAGATGCGTAGGCAGCAGGAGAGATATGCGTAGGCAGTGGGAGAGAGATGCGTAGGCAGCGGGAGAGAGATGTGTAGGCAGCGGGAGAGCGATGCACTTGCAGAGCTGTGAGCCCTCAGGATGGCACTTGTACAGAAGAAGGAATGAGATGCACAATATGTGTGTGTGAGAGTTCTGCGCACTAATGTCCCGTATTACGACTGGCTCCAGACGCCGCTCCTTGTCCTTAAGTTTATGAGCTAACCCCAGAACACCTCATTTCTTCGAGAGGGAACAACGAGAGGAAAAATAAATGCTAAATGGAAAAATATTACTCTCATCCCACAAAACTCGCAGCTCGCGTTGCGATCGCCTTAAACCTTTTCAACAGCGGATTCCACATCTCTCCATTCACTTTGCGCTGGGGGTGGGACGGGAGGGGTTCTTTTAAAGGTGCAGCCCCATTTGCAATAAAGTTATAAAAAAGCATTTAACCATGCTACGCATGTTAACCCATTCGCTGCCAGAGTGGGCTGCAAAGCATTGCTCGGCTTTGGCAAGCCATGGGTGTTGAACGAGAAATAACATGGAATACAAACATGTGCTACTTCAGTTAAAAGGCGGTTAAGGTCTCATGCCTAATTCGGCAACGCTGCAGCGATTCTAAAGATGCAGTGTTCCTGGCTTCTTGAGATCAGATGCAATGTGTTCCTGGACCTCCAAGCACTGACAGGTGTTAAAGAAGCAATCCAAGCAGCACTTAAAAAAAAGATATATATATATATTTTGTTTGTTTGTTTTTGTATATGCTGCCTTTGATTACGTTTATTGAAAACGAATTACCTAAGGTGACGGTTTGATTCATTCTCCCGTAAAATCGATCAACAAAGATTCTGTTTCCCGGGGTTCACTAAATGGCCGCCTTCCAGTTTTAGTCCTTTAGTCAGTGTAACTCAGCAGCTACAATGTATTCTCACATTACTAAGGTAACGTCATCTATTGTTACAGTTTGCAGCTCAAACTGCTGGGAATATTGGCAACAAATGATCACAAACAGGAAAGTGTTGCAAAGATCTTGCACTGGAAAAGACTGAGGCAGACGCAGCTAGCTGGAAAAACCTGTCTCTGCCCATAAGAGACTCCTCGTCTGAGCCCAGGTGTTAACAACAGCAGCAGCAGCAGCAGCAGCAGCAGCAGCAGCTATCCATAAGAGGGGATACTCTTTGAATTATCCATTGCCTGATTACATCCTGTTTTCGGTAAGCAGGTACCCCCACCCGAGTTGGAGAATCTTGCCTGAACCTAATATATATTTTTATGTACTATTTTATGTGTAATAAGTGTATTTTATGATATTAATGATATGCCATATTAAATGCCATTGTGAGTAGTTACCTGTTGTTCTCAGCGTCTGTTAAGTGTTGTTTGTTTATGTATGTGTATGTTTTACAGTATTATGCTATGATTTGATTTCTTTGTATATTTACATGTTCACCCTTACCACGTGGAGCATCCAATCGGACGGGCGATTTCCGTGGCTCTGGTTGTATATTTTATAATATATATTTTATAATATCTATTAGAATTGCTTTGATCATTACAGTGTTGAGCGCCACTGATATAACTTCTTTTCCACTTCTATAGCCTGACTAGGGGTCAGGGTTATATCACCGGCTGCCAGCTCACTGTGGGATATAGCGCTACCTATTTGTTTTTTCTAAAGATCTTGCACTGCTGGCGAGGTGGGATAAAGCCTGCTATAGAACTCAAAGGATGCTCAGTGTATTAAAACTCATTAAAAATGGCATTAAGAGTTGAATGGGAAACAAATGTAGTAAGTATTATCTAATACTACAGCACTGATTGTTTTTTTAACACACGTACTGTAGGATAGATATTGCATGGATTGCTACTTTAAATGCAGAGCTAACTGTTTGTCTATAAAGAGTTGGGGAGATGGAAGGTTCTGGAGAAGTTGCTACTTTTTCTTTCTGAAAGCAGCCGAGCCTGGGTCATATTATTGATACAGTGGATTTCAGGCCTTGCCAGCAGAGTAGGGGTTAAGCTGGCTCCGAGCTGCGGCAGATATTGTAGGACATCTGGGAAACCGCAAGTCTCAGCTCTGCCCAGCAGCGAATGGGAATTCACTTAGGCGCCTCGTCTTACAGTGACAGCATCCAGAGCTGCACAGCCGGGTATACCAACAGCATCGCTGCTACTGGAGATCTGTCAGCGTCTGCTCAGCCCCCTGCAGGTTCTAATCAGGAGACCCACCCTCCTTCCTCTGGTTTAAGAGTAGCAGGGAAGAAGATTTCTGCTGCTTTAACTCATGACATAACCAACAATGTACGGCTTACTGCATGTGCGCAGTACTGCATGTACTTCCTGGGTGCTAAAAGGGGTAGAAATACACTACGGTCCTTTTCCTCTTATATAGCGCTAACAATGTATGCAGCGCTGTATCTAGCATTTGCAGGCACAACGAGTCCCTGCTCCTTAGAGCTTACAATCTATGTATTTGGTGCCTGAGGCACAGGGAGAGAAAGTGACTTGCCCAAGTTCACAAGGAGCTGTCGCCAGGAATAAGAACCCGTCTCCTCTGCTTCACATTTGGGGTCAGTGCTTCAGCTCGTGCCTTTACTCACTGAGCCGCTCCTGTCAGACAAAGTTATAATACTCTACTCTCATAGTATTTTATGTGTGACCGATTACACATGTAGAGCAGGCAGAACAACATAGGCACAGCAGATTACTGTGCCAAAAACGTTATTACTTAATTTTTGGCACCTAAGGCGCACCTACTGTAAAGGCCAGTACTTTAATCAAAAACCACTTCCCTGCCCAGACTATTCCCTTTTGTAACCCCTACCTTGGACGTCCGTGCTTCTGAAATCCTAGTACAGGGAGATCTGTATCTTGCCAATTCACACAGGCTGGCATCAGAACTTCATGGATAACAGTTGCACTGCAGAGGTGGCTGCACGCACTGTCGCTTCACTCAGGGGAGCTCAACTCCAGTCCTCAAGCCCCCTCCCAACAGGCCAGGTTTTCAGGATATTCCAGCTTCAGCACGTGTGGCTCAGTCCCTGTTTCAGCACAGGTGGCTCAATCATCTCCAACTGAGCCTCTCATTAAGCCACCTGTGCTGAAGCAGGGATATCCTGAAAACCTGACCTGTTCGGGGCGGGAGGGGGGTGAGCACCCCTGGCTTAGCTAATATGTTGTTAGGGCTCCACTTCTAGCTGAATACTATTAATAAAGGTTGCCCTTATTTGCAGAAGAAATAATGACCGCAAAGATTCACAGCTCTAACAGACCAGCACATTCAATATATCCCGGACATATCAATCATTCGCCCAAGTGGCCGAACTGCTTAACCCCTTCAGTTTGGTAGGACCCGAATACTAGGCTTCTGTACCTTGCAGTAATGCGTGGGCCTCTTGCCCTCCCAGCAGAAAACAAGGGGTTAAGTCAAGTGCCTGGTTCTTTTAAAGCCCCACATTAACCCATCCCTCTGCAGCCCCCCCCCCCCCCTGTGCAATGCAGAGGTTAAACTCGGAGGCAGTTTTAAGGCTGACAGTAGCATGCAGAATGGAATGTCCCATAGTGACTTGTGAGGAGCTGGGTGGGTAATTTGAGGAACTTCCCTGGAAAAGACAGCTGCTTTCTCTACAGCTGACGTCCCCCCCACAGGCAGAGCTTTAAACATCCAGCCCCTTTTACTATCTTACCTATATATTTTTTAATTATTAATATTCTCTCTATTTTCTTCAAATCTCTGCGCCCATGAAAGGGTTTGACACAATCGGCACAGACTTTCCTGCCTTTCTAGGTTTTAAGTGGTTGGAGATTTTAAAGATGGCCACCCCCTCATCAGGGGTTACCATAATGATCTCCTTGGCTGCCAGAGGGGTTCCTTCAACGCATTGGCAGCACAGGGGTTTAGCCTGCACATACACAGTATGTACGGCTATGTATCAGTACAGTATTTGATTGTGTGTTCTTGTCCTGGCAAAGGGTTACATTTCTTTTATAGGGTAATACTCAGATAATAAAAGAGAACCCTCAGTAAAGGGAGACAGGGAGCTGACGACAGCTTCAAAATGTGTCATTAAAAGCTGTCAGCGCACACAAAGTACCGGCCTTCCTAACCTTTTCAGTGCTGGGGGGATCCCTCTTAATATTTACAGAAGATAGATGCTGCACTAAGGCACTAACACAATCTGACACCTACACACACAAACTAACTGACACGGGCCCCCAGGCACTGCTAAGGTTATAGGACCTTCTGGTGGCAAAGCGGTTCACTTGCTCAATCGCAGGTACAGTACATTGAACGTTTAAGGAAATCTCTGAGACATACGTATAGATAGACTTATTCCTATCAGCTATCAGATGATCCATACATCTGTGATAAAGTATCAGGATAAACAGCATGCTATGGATGCTTCTATATAGCCTACTGCTGATAACAGACACACATTCCCTGAATGTTCCACAACTTCAAAATACATGTTATCTGCAGCGCGCCCAATGGGACAAGAGCAAAATAATGGCATGGCTGAGTTCTATGGGAAGATATGTACGTAAGTATGTATATCTTTATTTATATAGCACCATCCAGGTACATAGCGCTGCACAGCAGTGACACACGTGACATAATTATAACATATAATGGGAATAAGAGCTTCAGATATTAACAATAGGAAAGGGAGTCCCTGCCCCGAAGAGCTTACCATCTAAGTGGTAGGTAGGGAGAACTTACAGAGACAGTATTGCTGCATGCTACTGCATGCCGGCTCTGCCGCTGGCATAATGCCAATGGTATCATGTCACAGTGCCACACACCGCATCTAAACACAGCCTCTGCTTCCTTTATTGTCAGGGGCGCCACGGAGTATTTATATCTTACTCAGTCATATATAGCAAGGGGGCTCAACTCCAGTCCTCAAGCCCCCCCCCCCCCCCCAACAGGTCAGGTTTTCTGGATATCCCTGCTTCAGCCCTGCCGGCTCAATCAGAGGCACAGTCCTTGACTGAGCCTCTGATTGAGCCACCTGTGTTGAAGCACAGACTAATTGAGCCACCTGTGCTGAAGCAGGAATATCCTGAAAACCTGACCTGTTGGAGGGGCTTGAGGACTGGAGTTGAGCACCCCTGATATATTGTGATGATATCAATGAACTCCATAAGAAACCCAGCAGAGTCAGCAGAGTAAGCGTTTCACATCAATGGAAAGAGTAGGGGAGGACGCGTCTGCCGTGCAGAGCTTACAATCTAAATCATGGGGGAATCCTCAATGTCTTGCAGCATCTCCCAAATTCTGCAACAACCCCTTGCCTGGCACTGGAGAGGTTAAAATCCCACACAACCCCACAGGCTTTTCCAGATCGGTTCAGAAAAACCGGGACAGGGGAAAAAAAAAAAATACGAGGCTCAGAGGTTTTCTTACCTCAACAGCAGCCTGACGGATAGTGGGGCTGCAAATATTCCCCCAGCCGCGGCAATAATTGGAAGTGAGAGAGAGCAGCAGTGTGTTAGTTCCCCAGTAATGTTTGAACAGAATGAGAGAGCTTCATTGCTGACCACAATCGCTGGTACTGCAGCTCACGCCCCTCTGTATCTCCAGCAGCCAGTAGCACACAGTGCTCAGTGTAGGGAGCTGCAGACACACTGAGCAACAAAAAAAAGACCTTTCTCAGCTCAGCTACTGGAAGCAATTTTTTCTCCTCCACTTTAAAGGTGCAGTCCCATGCTGTATTAGTAATATCGTCTATCTGCATGGCACCAACACATTTCGCCGTGCGATACCATGTGTGAGCACCAACAAGGCTGTACGACAAAAGAGTGCATCAATGTTAAGACAAACGGCGGCCTCTGCCCCAAGGAGCTTACAATCTAAAATTCCCATCGAGTTTCGCTCGTTAGGGCGGAGGGTCGCTCAGTCACACTTCCTTTGAGCATCGGCGTTTTTTATGCCGACGGTAACGGGGACGCGCTTTTTAGAGTCGGATGCCTTCGAAATATTAGTTCCAGATTTATTATAAAGTCTCCAGCTGTAAAACTGGGCAAGACCAATGCAACATAACTGAACCAGATTCGTCCTGGGAAGAAATCCTATTCCTTTCAGCAGGATTTGTTTCAATGTGGCGAGCTTCTTTGCAGCCCAGTCGACTTTGATGGTGGAAAAAAAGAACTTCCAAATCTAATTGGATGTAGCTCAGATCCACAAAAGGGTGACAAGCTTTAGCAAATCTTTACCCCCATTCACATGAATGTGAGTTAACGTGCGCTGAAGCTTCGATCTGGGCCAGTGACAGCTACATACAGTATATTGGGGTTGCAATGCAGTGGGAACACATGGGACCCCTTCTCTAGAATTGTCTAGCACGTTGGTGCCAGTCTTTAAGATTTGGTTCTCAGCTTTGCAAAACCTAAGCGTGAAAAAAGGCAACAATAGCTATGAAAGAATAGTCAGCATGTGCTGCGTCCTATAAGGAATGTATCTGTAACCGAAGAAAAGAGGATTCAAAGTTACACACAACCCCTGCAGGCTCAGAACCAAACCCACCACGAGATAGATTTGCTTTTAAGCTCACTCATGCCACTTTTTAATATGCACCTGTTTGTATCACTGGATTTTATTTAATAGGTTTGTGTTTGCGCTTATATTTCTGGATCACCTGTAGAAAATGAATGTAATTCCGATAGAAGCTGTGGCCGCTTATCTCCATGATGTGCGCCTCGGATTTATATTGAGGTTTGGGCAAAGAGATAAGGTTGGATCGAGCAAGGGACGTAGGCTGAGGCCTCTTCTGCCATGCTCAGGGTGATGGAAGCTCTCAGCTCCCGTGCTGCAGAAGTCAGTCACCTATTGCACGGCGACCCCGGTAATCGCAGCAGCGAAAAGGTTAAGTCCGTGCGGCCTGCAGGTCTTCCTGAATGGGATATCTGTTGAGTTTAACCCATTGGCTGCCAGCAGCACAGCTCTGCTTCTGGCAGTGAAAAGGTTAAAAAGACAGCCTACCATTTATGTTTTTCTCTTGCTGTCCCATCGTCAGATACATGTTGCACCTGCATTCATACGAAGGCCGTTTGCTGGGTTTCTGAAGCCCTCCGTCTTGTTTGTTGGTGATTGGACCGGACACGTCCATTGCAGGAGTTTGCATTGGTGGCTGCGCCTTTGGTGAAGGGGATGTTGCAGGCCAGGGGTGGCCAACTCCGGTCATCAAAGGGCCACCAACAGGTCAGGGGTTCATGATATCCCTGCTTCAGCACAAGATGATCAGTCATTCTGACTGAGCCACCTGATTGAGCCACCTGTGCTAAAACTGGGATATCCTGAAAACCTGACCTGTTGGTGGCCCTTAAGGACTGGAGTCAGCCACCCCTGTTATAGGCTGTGACTGATCAGCCTTAAATTCTCTAACCACATGGGCCCTCTCTCCTAGGTGACATGCGGTAAACACAGAATAAGCGGGGTATGTTCCCATGTGCAGTTCTTTTATGGGACAATTACAGATCAAAGGGTTTGCTGTGGGAGGGACAGGCTTTACGAGACATATATCTTTCCCATCATAGGCCCTACTGGAATATGCTGTGAAAATGCAAAAGTATGGCGTTATAGACAGTACCCCAGTATGTGAGGTGCAAGGGAACAAAGGGGGGGACCCGAAACCTTCCCAGTACTAATACAGGAAAATGGTAGGTGTTCCCAGCACTCAAAGCATAAGTAAATGTAAGAAATAATATTTAAACACTTTGTTGTATCAAAAAATTGAAATTGTTTTGAAAACAAAAGAATATAAGGATATATATATATACACACACATACAGTAACAGATACCGCATGAATACACATATCTAGGAAAAATAGTATAAAAATTGATGTAAGCCTAACTGGCAAATGAGGGAGGGGAGTGGGAAAAAGGGGTAAAAAAAAGGGGGGGGGGTTGGGGGACAAATAGGTTCAATAAAAGTTAAAAAAAGGGTGATATAGAGAGCTGATGCGGCGGGGAAAAGGGGGGCAACGTTTTGGGGCTAAATGCCCCTTCCTCAGGCCCGTTCCCACAGCGCCTCTGAAGAGGGACACGTGGTACTTCCCTTTGACCCAAACCACAAAGGTCTCCTTCCGTAAAAATAGGATAACTGCACCAGATGGATCTAATAAATTCTAACAAGCATAATAATCACTGTAACAGGGAACACCTTATAAAGAGCAAATAGCATGGATAAGCTAGAAGGCGATTGAAAGCATGGCCTCTATGGTAATACTAACCCTCTGTGCAGAAGGCGCAGTGGTAAGTAAATAGGGCAAGCTACAGCTCCTTAATGGACAATGTCAGTCTAGTACCATAAAGCAAAAACAGACACTGTGCCTCGTCGAACGAACAATGCAATGGCCATATGTTACAGAACAGAGTGGTCAGTCCGTCTGAGCAGACTGTTGGCCTTTGCATTGTTCGTTCTATGAGGCACAGTGGCTGTTTTATATGTAGAAGGATTTAATGCAGGGGTTCTTAATTCTAGTCCTCAAGCCCCTCCAACTGGTCAGGTTTTCAGGATGTCCCTGCTTCAGCACAGGGGGCTCAATCAGTGGCTCTGTCATTCTGATTGCACAGGCAGCCAATGGAGGGAAGCTTCTGTGAAGATGAACTAAGAGCTGATCTACACTGGAAGTCTCAGCCCAAGGACCTAAGTGAGGGAGATGTGCAAGGTTTGAATCAACAAATGACATTGTGATGAAAGATCTGCCTTCCACACAGGAGACTCAATTGAAGCCTACAAGAGCACAGAATCCAAATGAATGAGACTTAACTTGTCTTGTATCACGTATACATACATACTGTAAGCAACCTATCAGGTCTCACTCACTGACTCAGGGGGGCTCAACTCCACTCCTCTATTCCCCCCCCCCCCCCCCCAACAGGTCTGGTTTTCAGGATATCCCAGCTTCAGCATAGGTGGCTCAATCAGAGGCTCAGTCAAAGACTGATTGAGCCGCTTGTGCTGAAGCAGGGATACCCTGAAATCCTGACCTGTTTATAGAGGACTGGCGTTGAGCACCCCTGCACGGACTCACCGGTGATCGCACTGCGCAGGCGTGAGTGTAACTTCACTCTTAAAAATCAAAACTTTTCTATGAAAACGTATTTTTCCCCACCCAGAACAGCCAAACGTTCGGGACAGAAAATTCTTCTGTTTGAAGAATATAACACACTGTAAGCTGATATTTGGGAACTGGAAGAGTTTGTTAGCAAGATACACAGTGGCAGCTACTGAATTGGATTAGGGAAATATGCCATCTCAAGTTTTTAGATGGAAAATACATATCAAGGGCAGGTGCTTTTGTCCACGGAGATGTAGTCTCATTCAATACCTTCTTTGTAACTGTCTGGAACTAGACAGTACAAATCAAAGTGCTTCCCAGATTAGGTATTTTAAAATAAATAGTTTTCCTCTACTAAGAGTGTTCAGGGAAGTTTATTTATGAAGTAACATGAGATGTGCTATATACAGTGCAGGCCCGGATTCTCCTAGCATTGTGCAGCAGTGCCACCTATTCAGACACTAAATGGTCAAGTCGGTAGTTCTACAAATCAATTTAAACCTCCATATACCAGACCCCAAAAGCTTGTCTCCCAAGTATCCCACATCTGTTCACAGGCATCTACCACATGTTGTAGAGCGCGGTATACAAGTCATTGGGTGCTGTTATCTCGGCCTTTCTATCTCTCTGGGGCATCTTCTATAAGCTCTGAAAGTGCCGATTCACCTCAATGGGGGTTTCTGTGCACCCCACGCAGGACAGTGCTTTCAGGGCTTCTAAAATAAACCCTTTGTCTGTCTGTCTGTCTGTCTGTCTCTCTCATATATTCTGGATCATGCTTTATGATCATCTGAACACGACGTAGATCTGGACCATGGCATTTGAACGTTGTTTAATGGACTTAAGCCAATGACATTGTGATGGAGGATCTGCCTTCCAAACAAGTGTCTACAAGGGAGACGCCAATGAATGAGACGTAACTGGTCTTGTATAAACACATAAGCATTTTGGGAATGGATATTAGTGGCACATGCAGATGAATGAACATTACTGTTTGTTATTGACCTTTGTATTGTACTGGTATTACATTCATTAGGAACATTTGTTTCAATTGGGATTTTAGGTGATTTGTTTCCGATCTCCTTTCGTTGATCAGTATGTGTCACACATGAGCTACAGTATACTCTTTCACATGTGATGTCATTATATATGATGTGTGTTGTTATTTGTTACATTGGCTCTGAGACCTGGAGATTCATCACTAATCCCTGGGGGCTCCTGCTGCCTCTGAAACGGCACAAACCTGCATTTTCTTCACAGATGCCATTGAAACCAGGCAGAGCCAACTCCTGTCCTCAAGGGCCACCAACAGGTCAGGTGTTCAGGATATCCCTGCTTCAGCACAAGTGGCTCAATTAGTGGCTCAGTAGAAGACTGAGCTACTGATTGAGACACCTGTGCTGAAGCAGGGATATCCTGAACACCTGACCTGTTGGTGACTCTTGAGAACTGGAGTTGCCCACTCCTGCTCTATGTAATACCGTCATAAGGACTGAGCCACTAATTGACCCACCTGTGCTGAAGCAGGGATATCCTGAACACCTGACCTGTTGGTAGTAATTGAGGACTGGCGTTGTCTAGCCCTGATCTAAACTATCTAGTAAAGAAGAGTGCAGAAAAGTGGACAGGCTTGTGCCACCTCCAAAATACCAGAGAGGATCAATAATTCCTAATACACGAATCTACGCGGACCCCACATAGCTGCCCCAGACTCCTTGCAGAGGAGAAAAGCGATTTCTGAAGGATTTAAGTTACGATTTCATTTTATAGCTCTACTGGTACACACTTAATCTTCTTAACATTACAACTTACATTGTATTTAGAGGAGCACTCTGTGTATCCTACGTCTTTAATACATCAGTTCTGGTATTAGATAATACTTACTGCATTTATTTTTAAAATTCAACTCAATGAGTTTTAATATACTGAACATCCTTTGATTTCTATAGCAGGATTTAGCCCACCTCCCCAGCAGTGCAAGAGCTTTGTAACACTTTCCTGTTTGTGATCATTTGTTGCCAATGTTCCCAGCCGTTTGTGCTGCAAACTGTAACAGCAGATAATGTTACCTTAGTAATATAAGGATACATTGTAGCTGCTGAGTTACACTGACTGAAGGATTGATGTGAAACTGAAAAGGCAGCCATTTAGTGAACCCTGGGAAGCAGGTTCTTTGCTGATCGATCACGGAAGAACTAATTGATCGGCAGTTTACAGTAGGTACTTAGTTTTCAGTAAAGCTAATCAAAGGCTGCATATATTAAAATAAAAGATATGTATTTTTTTCTTCAAAGTGCCACTTGGTCTGCCTCTTTAAACCGTGATGTGTGCATGACATGACTTACTAGGTACAGCATCCTACTGCCTCTGAACCTAGACATTCAATAGGAGATTCCTTCTAATGAAAGAAAAACACGGCAGCCTAGGGAGCAGCGGCTGAGGCCCAAGGTGCGGTAATATAAGAAGGCAGGGCACCAGCAATGAATAAAGCCTTTCACTGCGGCCCAGCTACGCAGGCTACTCACTGCCACAGAAGCCCAAGAATTTCAAGGATTCCACTGCGCAGGTTCCAGGCAGAGGAAACATTCGCAGAATTATCAAGACACATATTTGAGTTTTTTTTAAAGTTTTTTTTTTTTTTTAAAGACAGTCTCATAACCCTAATATTGCTGGAAAGTCTCACGAATCAACGGCTCTTTCACTGAAATCAAAGCATTTCCCCCAAAAGGGTTAAAGAAAGATGGTGCTAGAACATAGCGGTCTCTAAATGGGGATTAAGTTTCACCTGCCCCTTAACCTCGTCGTTGCCAGAGTGGCTTGCAGTGCGCGGCTGGTCTCAGGGGTTAATCCCCCCCTGTTTATAGCCCGTTCCAAATTCAATTAAGTCAAATACCAGCGATCGTCAAATAAGGGCATTGATGGATTTATTTTGCTCTAACAAACTTCATATACTGTACATCACCGTAAAATGTCTGAGAAACAACCAACCTATTGAACTGCATTGTGAGTTTTATATACACTGTGTATATAAACAGGCCCAATCGTGTGAGCAGCATGAATGAAAGAAGTGTGTGGGATACAGTAACTTTATATAACACACAGCCGCATACTCACAATCTGTCCACCCAGAGACTTTATTTTTATTCTTGCCTTTGTGCCGGCCACGGAAATAAAAATCCAAGGACAAAATAAATGCATTTGGGAAGGGGGTCGGCGTGTTCAAGTTTTCCTGGAGCAAAACTGCTGCAAATTCTGGGGCAAATATTTGCACCAATGTGTATGTATCCAAGAAAAACATCCTATTGATAGTAGAAGGGTTTATTTTTCTCTTTAACAGAGCAATTCATGCACTTTAAAATATATTTATATATATTTCTTAACATAGGTTTGAAGCAGGGGGTCTCGGGAGCTTTAATTTCAGCCCCGGGGACCCCTACTTCCCAAGATACAAACCGTAAGGGGTGCCGGTATCGCGGCAAAGTTTAAAGCTCTTGCGTCATGCGGGTATTCGGAAGCCGAACCTGATGATGTCACGGCGTCCGATTGGCCTGCAGGGTGCGGGAGCTTTGAAACTCCGCCATTACATGTACCCTGCTAGCTACCGGCACCTCCTACAGAGGTAAGTATCTCCGGAAGCAGAGGGTCCCTGTAGCTGAATGTAATGGGGTTCAGCTCCGGAGACCCCCTGCTTCAATTCTCTGTAAAAAAAAATTGGGTGGGGAACAGCTGTTTGGATTGCCGTTTAAATACACATCTGATACAATTTCCCTGAGATCAAAGTAGCTTCAAAAAGTAGAGGGATTGTGTCTGATATAAAATGAACTGTGCTAAGAATAGAAAAATAATCCATTGTTTATGTTCTAAAAATGGAAATGTCTTTCAACAAGAAATCACTTTTTTTCTTCTTAAAGAAATTGGTACTCTAAATATAAATGCAGGGGTGGCCCTGAGTAGACCAAGGACTCCAGCCAGGGGGAGTTGTAGAGCAGGGGGGGTTGGATTCGCGGCTGTAATTGGTGGGGGGGACGGCAGCCTCCGATGCCTGTATGCACAGAGGCATGCAACCAGTGGGCACAGGCCCAAACACTGTGGCCTGCAGTGACCAGAGATGGAGTTCGGGGCCCATACAACAACTTACAGAGTAGAGGCACCACTGGGCCTCCAGGTGTTCATTTATATATATATATATAGACTTCTGGGCCCAGAACCACAAAAGGGTGGTAAGCTTTAGCCCATTCATATGACTGGGACCTGAGGCCTACCAATGCTTAGCACTGTTTTAGCCACCTGGGCCCTGGTGTCTGGAAGGATGTAGTCTCCATTAGCCACATGCAATCAAACAATAATATTGTGACCACTAGAGATGGGGGACGTTTTCGGCGGTGTTCAAATCCGCCGCGAATTGGCCAGTTAATTTCAGCGGAGGATAAGTCTCAAAACTTCCCTAATACTTCAAATCCGTCCAACGGATTCTGAATCCAGATCAGTCAAGCTGAATTATTATGGGAGGAAATATCCACGTCAAGTTGAATCCGGCGACGGATTATGAAGAAGTAATCTGACCACGGATTTTATTCCGCCGATCGGATTTGAACACGTATCGGATTGCATCAGGTTCCCCCATCTCTAGCGGCAGCACTCAGGCATGTAACATCTTCTGTGTCCCTTGTGAAGTTTATTTCCAGAGTTTAATATGAACTCAATAGCTGCAGAAGTTGGAGGAAAGCACAGCGGGGAACACACACTGATTTTGTTTTGTGAGGGGCATACATCAACCAGGTAGGATGAATGCAGCAGCAACGTTGCACTGGTCAGCCATTTATATTAATTGTTTTTGAATAATAGAAAATTGTTGGATTTCAGCCTGAGGGGTGTGAGGATTAAATGGGCACCGTGGCTGTGCGCATGCTTCACTGCCAGAGAGATATGCATACAGCATCCCACAACGCATTGGTTCACTTCCCAAAGACAGTGGGGAGTGTTAGGAGGGTAACCCTATTAGAGTCTGCGATGAGAAATGAGGTGTGTAAGCGTGAGGCCCTCAAGATGGTGATACTATTGAAATCTGACTTTCCTAAAGCTCGTGTTCAATACGATGAGACGTTGCGATGCATAGTTTACACACATTAATGATAACAAACAAACCATTCGCAGCTTACTTACTCCTTGAGAAAGCGCTATGACAGCGTGAAACGCGTGGGAGGAGAACACCTTTTTGTTTTGTCCCCAGTATGTTTTTTTTAATATGTAGTTTAATAAACTTTTTTTATTTTGTTCAAACCCGGTGAGTTGGGAGTGCTTTGGCTCGCTCGTGTTGTCCGCCAATCCTCTACAGTGTTCTACACACATTAATGCATTAACTTTCATTCACTTTTCAGTAAAGATGTGCAAGGCTTTCACACAGTCGCGAACCATGCGGAATAAAAGGCGCGGCGGAGTCTGATTTTGCAAACATTCGCCGAGCATTAAGTCAACGCGCATTGGATTCCCATGAAGCGACAATCCAAGCCGGCAATTTTTTTTTTACATGCGATTGAAGCAGGGGGTCTCTGGAGCTGAACCCTATTAATTTCAGCTCTGGGGACCCCCTGCTCCCAGAGATACTTACCTCCATAGTAGGTGCTGGTAGCCACTGGGCTAGCAGGGGTCACGTAATGGCGGAGTTTCAAAGCTCCCGCTCCCTGCAGGTCAATAGGAGGCCGTGACGTCAATCCATGTGGATTGGTTCACGTGACGCGGGAGCTTGGAAAAGCAGAGATACCGGCACCCCCTTTGGAGGTGAGTATCTCTGGAAGCAGGGGGTCCCCGGAGCTGAAATTATTTATTTATAAAAATGTTTTATCAGGCAGTAATACAGTGAGAGTTACCGCTCGTTTTCACGTACTGTATGTCCTGGGCACAGAGTTATGATGACAAATACATGGTTAGAAATACATGAAATGAATGGGGGTCAGCTCTGAAGACCCCCGGCTTTAATCCTGTTATTTTTTTCAACTTCAAGATTTTTATTGGGTCATACAGCTTGTACATTATAACACAGACCATTGTGTAACATCCTTATGCCCACACAGGTATTTCCCCCCCAGCTCTCACTACCGAGGGTTATAATCGATCCCAATCAAAACTGTTTAATCCTGTTTGAAAAAAAATTGCTCAAATAAACGATGGCTTGGATTAATACTTTAAAGCAGCGGTCCGAGCTGCCGTTTTTTTAAATGTATTTTTTTTCTCCTTTAATATACGCATCAAAACAATCCACACAATCGATCCGTTCTCCTGTGATCGATCGGCGAAGATTCGGGTCGGGCGTTCACCAAATGTCGTCAGTGCTGCAGAAGAGGACCAAAGTTGCAAAGTTCTGTGGGGAAGATCATGTGACCAGTTGGTGCACTGCTAGAGAGAGGGCAGTGCTCAAAAAGGGGTGTGCCAGAGCCTGTTTCAGAAGAGGAAGGGGATGTGACTTTGTAAATGGTTGCTATAGAAACAAAAAATGTTTTTTTACATTATAATACATTAAAAATGTCATTCAGAGTTGTTGTTTTTTTTAAATGCTACATGTATTTTCTCATAGTATAGAACTGAATTATTAAAAACAAACGTATAATATAGCTTGGTCTGCAGGTTTAATGCTAAGAATATAGATAGCGTTTCCGCTCCTCGTTTCGCTCAGTCTGGCCCAAAGTGATAGGAAAATTTGTCATCTTTATTATAAAGGTAAATTGAGATCAGGACCTAAAATGCATAACTCTTTATTTTAAGTATTCTAATTGCCCTACGGCAATTATTAGAGACACAACCAGTGCCAACAGCGTTCGTAACAATGAGATCAAATGAGCCTGTTGTGGAACTCACCCTATAATATATACATGGTCAATGCATCATTCTGGGGTTTAGGTTTTATAATGCACGCTCTGATCTTGATTTAATAGTAAATAATAATAACTTTATTTTATATAGCACTTTTCTCCCGATGGGAGTCAAAGCGCGTCACAATCACAGTACAGCGCGCGGTGTGCAGCACAGAGGAATGTTACAGTACAGCGCGCGGTGCGCAGCACAGAGGAATGTTACAGTACAGCGCGCGGTGCGCAGCACAGAGGAATGTTACAGTACAGCGCGCGGTGCGCAGCACAGAGGAATGTTACAGTACAGCGCGCGGTACGCAGCACAGAGGAATGTTACAGTACAGCGCGCGGTACGCAGCACAGAGGAATGTTACAGTACAGCGCGCGGTGCGCAGCACAGAGGAATGTTACAGTACAGCGCGCGGTGCGCAGCACAGAGGAATGTTACAGTACAGCGCGCGGTGCGCAGCACAGAGGAATGTTACAGTACAGCGCGCGGTACGCAGCACAGAGGAATGTTACAGTACAGCGCGCGGTGCGCAGCACAGAGGAATGTTACAGTACAGCGCGCGGTGCGCAGCACAGAGGAATGTTACGGTACAGCGCGCGGTGTGCAGCACATAGGAATGTTACAGTACAGCGCGCGGTGCGCAGCACAGAGGAATGTTACAGTACAGCGCGCGGTGCGCAGCACAGAGGAATGTTACAGTACAGCGCGCGGTGCGCAGCACAGAGGAATGTTACAGTACAGCGCGCGGTGCGCAGCACAGAGGAATGTTACAGTACAGCGCGCGGTGCGCAGCACATAGGAATGTTACAGGCGCAGTCCCTGCCCTGGTGAGCTTACACTCTATGTTTGCGGTGCCTGAGGCACAGGGGGATACAGTGACTTGGTCACAAGGAGCCGACACCGGGAATTGGACCAGGTTTAAACTCTGTGTCATTGAGTACAGAGTCGGCGATAAGGACATGCTCTCCTCCACTCAAGGTCCCACTCAAGGAGTGTGCAGACGTTACTTTGAGCGTGTCACAGCGCAATGCCTGGAAAGTGGAAGCAGATGGCGTGAGATGAGCAGACCTTCTGTCAGATACATGTGACAAACCCTGGGGTAGTGAGGCAGCCCGCTGCTCAGCTTGCATTTCCCATCCTCTCTCCACCAGCAGGGTAAATACTGAGATCTGAAGGGTCACGCCTGGTGTTCCTAAACACTATGGGGGTTACTTACTGAGGTCTCCCAGCTGCACAGCGGCGGCAAGAGACAACAACCAGAACTACCCTCACCACAGGAAAGGAACCCCATCGCCCGCAATTGTGCTCCCTTCTCTGGTTCTCTTGTTCTGGTTTTGCTCCCATTGAGCAACCGGGGGCAGAGCCGGTTTAACCACTAGGCGGCTGCCCAAGGGCAGCACATTTCGGGGAGCGGTAGTGGCCTAGTTTGGGGGGCATTTCCCCATCTCCAAGAGCAGGGCAGTTGCTTGGGGGCGGGGCAGTTTCCTCCACCCTGATTGGCTGCATTACCCAGAAGCAGCTAATCAGGACGTGTCAGGACCTGGGGTTGGGGCCAAGGAGAGAAGGAAACAGCGTGGAGCAGGGGAGAAGTGAAGAGGGCGTGTGTGTCTGTGTCTGGGGGAGAGAGAATGACGGGCAGAAAGGGGGAGAAAATGACAGGGGGAGTGGGAGGGGGGGAGGGGGGAGAGAAAATGATGTGGGGAGAGAATAACAGAGAGAGGGGGAGATATTGAGAGTGGAAGAGAGTATGACAGGGAGAGTGGGGGAGGAAGAGAGGTGGGGAGGGAGGTGTGAGAGAGAATGGCAGGGAGAGGGGGGGAGAATGACAGGGAGAGGGGGGATAGAGAATGACAGAGAATGAGGGGGGAGAATTACAGGGTGAAAGGGGGGTTACAATGACAGAGAATGGGGGGGGGGCGGTAGAGAATCACAGGGTGAAAGGGGGGAGATAGTAACAGGTAGAGAGGGGAGGAAGAATGACAGGGAGAGGGAGGGAGAATTCCAGCAAGCCAATGATTGAGCCACCTGTGCTGAAGCAGGGATATCCTGAAAACCTGACTTGTTGGGGGGGGATCTTGGGGACTGGAGTTGCGAACCCCTGCCCTACAACAATGGCAAGAGGAATATGCTAAGCTCATTTACCAGTGGTGAAGGCACTGGGTGCGGTGTGTATGTGTGTGTGTGTGTGTGTGTGTGTGTGTGTGTGTGTGCGCGTGCGACTTCTGTCACTCAATAACCCATGTCTGCTGCTGAAACATCAACATTAGTACATTGGGGTCAAAGGGCACAATCAGGCTGAAGGACTTTTAATCTCTTTTGAAGGTCAGAGGGTAACAAGCTTGGCCCTGTGTATAGTGGAAGGCAGAGAGTCAGACAAGTTGAGGCTTAACTGTTTCACTGCCTGAGGGTCCAGCAACACAATGCTCCTAGGAAGAAGTTACACTTATTTAGGAGCAGGGTTACCCGCTCTGCACTTTAACCCAGGCTGTGCTGGAAAGACGTGTCATGCGGCAGGCATAAGCTTATATGGGAATCCATGTCAAAATGGATTTGAAGCGAAAGGTAACACTGCGTGCTCATTTGCATGTAATTTCCCAGAATCCCTAGCAGCAGTGGAAGCACTAAATACTAAGAGATAACGGGGAAGGGCAGGGCCGCAGACCTGTCTGAGACGTGTGTGGATGTGCTCACACCTGGGGTTTTCATTTGCTTCTTGCTGTCATATTTAGGAATTCCAAAAGGAACACAGCCTGTATTCAATGTGCTGTGATTCTGTCCTCCCCATAACTCCCCATAGTTATTCTCTGCTTCCACTATAAAAGGATTAACCCTTTCCGTGCCAGGGGAGAAATAAAAGAACACTCGTGTTCGATTTTGTAAAGCAAAATTTGGAGGTCATTACCCAGAAACCCTGTCTGCAGTGGAAGCATTGTATTTTAAGAGATAATGGGGAAAGACAGGGCTGCAGACCTGGCTGAGACATGTCCATTTTTTTTCCTCCAAAAATATTTTTGTTGAGATTTCACCTTCCCAGCCGTTTATTTTTGTAATCTTTTGATGTGTGAACAATACATTTTTTGCTATTTTCCAACCCAGCCTGCCCTGGAGGGAGTTAGTCATTTTTTCGCACTCGGATTCGAGTGCACCAGGCACGTTTTTAATTTCTATTTTAAACCTTTAAATGCTAGTTTGCAGAAACCTACCAGGCGGCCGGGCATTTTGCTACTAACGTGTCTTTTAATCACTGTGTCGCTGTCTGAATGAAATGCAAGCAATATTTTCCTTAAAGGAGTAATCCAGCAATATCCTACATGTGTGGTTATGTGCGGTTATTTTTTATATAAATCAGTGCTGTAATATTAGATAATACTTTTTTAATTTTTTTATTATTCAACTTTTAATGCCATTTTTAATGAGTTTTAATACACTGAGCAGCCTCTGATTTCTATAGCAGGCTTTAGCCCACCTCCCCAGCAGTGCAAGATCTTTGTAACACTTTCCTGTTGGTGATCATTTGTTGCCAATGTTCCCAGCAGTTTGAGCTGCAAGCTGTAACAATAGATAATGTTACCTTAGTAATATAATAATACTTTGTACAGACGGGAGGATGGATTGAAACTGAAAGACGGCCATTTAGGGATGCAGGATTTTTTGCTGATCGATCACGGGAGAACCAATCGATCGATCGGCAGCTTAGGTAATTAGTTCTCAATAAAGGTAATCAAAGGCCGTATATATATATTAAAACAAAACAACACCAAAAATATATATTTGTATTTGATTTAAAGTTCCGCTTGGATTAAGACTAACCAGCGAGGTGGAAGTCACGCTAAGCCCCGCTCCCCTCTCCTGTAACCTGTTCTCTGCTGGCCCCCTCCCCATCAGAGTGAAGCAGGATGGTGGCAGGGTTCTGAAGCCTCATAGTGCTTCTCTGTGTTCCCATTCCCTCACGCACATACAGTAGATGCTATTATAATTATCTGGCCCCAGATCTCTGCCCTAATATTTTTTTTAGCAGCGGACGAAATATTTTTAACATATGCAAACATGCATGAGTTAAACAGCTACAGGTTTCGAGCGTTCCTGTGTACCCTGCCTGGGACAATGTCAGCTTTCTACTCGGAGACATCCGCCGTCACCCAGCTCTGTCGGCCCTTTCAGTTCTAAGTGGGAACATTAATAGGCCTCATTTGTGCCTGACCGACGCGTGAGACTCCTGCCCTGCAGAATGAACGCGCACCGCAGCGCTCCACACCTGCTCCGTTCTAAGGGTGGAGGAGATGCAACTGCATAAAACTCCTTTCGGGGTCTCTGTATCGAGGCATTTTTACTCTACACCTAAGTATCAAAAAATGTTGCCCCGCCTGCCGCAGCTTGCACCTTGGGGAGAGTCAGTGGGGGGAATTGGGGGAGGGGGAGGGGTTACATGGTGCACAGATTATAATGAGATGTATCACATTCTGCGTCTCTGTCCCAGCTTGCACCTTGGGGAGAGTCAGTAGGAGGAGTTGGGGGGAGTTACATGGGGCACAGATTATAATGAGATGTATCACATTGTGCGTCTCTGCCCCAGCTTGCACCTTGGGGAGAGTCAGTAGGAGGAGTTGGGGGGAGTTACATGGGGCACAGATTATAATGAGATGTATCACATTCTGCGTCTCTGCCCCAGCTTGCACCTTGGGGAGAGTCAGTAGGAGGAGTTGGGGGGAGTTACATGGTGCACAGATTATAATGAGATGTATCACATTCTGCTTCTCTGCCCCAGCTTGCACCTTGGGGAGAGTCAGTAGGAGGAGTTGGGGGAGTTACATGGTGCACAGATTATAATGAGATGTATCACATTCTGCGTCTCTGTCCCAGCTTGCACCTTGGGGAGAGTCAGTAGGAGGAGTTGGGGAGGAGTTACATGGTGCACAGATTATAATGAGATGTATCACATTCTGCGTCTCTGCCCCAGCATGCACCTTGGGGAGTGTCAGTAGGAGGAGTTGGGGGAGTTACATGGTGCACAGATTATAATGAGATGTATCACATTCTGCGTCTCTGTCCCAGCTTGCACCTTGGGGAGAGTCAGTAGGAGGAGTTGGGGAGGAGTTACATGGTGCACAGATTATAATGAGATGTATCACATTCTGCGTCTCTGCCCCAGCATGCACCTTGGGGAGAGTCAGTAGGAGGAGTTGGGGGGAGTTACATGGTGCACAGATTATAATGAGATGTATCACATTCTGCGTCTCTGCCCCAGCTTGCACCTTGGGGAGAGTCAGTAGGAGGAGTTGGGGGGAGTTACATGGTGCACAGATTATAATGAGATGTATCACATTCTGCGTCTCTGCCCCAGCTTGCACCTTGGGGAGAGTCAGTAGGAGGAGTTGGGGGGAGTTACATGGTGCACAGATTATAATGAGATGTATCACATTCTGCGTCGCTGCCCCAATTTGCACCTTGGGGAGAGTCAGTAGGAGGAGTTGGGGGGAGTTACATGGTGCACAGATTATAATGAGATGTATCACATTCTGCGTCTCTGCCCCAGCTTGCACCTTGGGGAGAGTCAGTAGGAGGAGTTGGGGGAGTTACATGGTGCACAGATTATAATGAGATGTATCACATTCTGCGTCTCTGTCCCAGCTTGCACCTTGGGGAGAGTCAGTAGGAGGAGTTGGGGGAGTTACATGGTGCACAGATTATAATGAGATGTATCACATTCTGTGTCTCTGCCCCAGTTTGCACCTTGGGGAGAGTCAGTAGGAGGAGTTGGGGGGAGTTACATGGCGCACAGATTATAATGAGATAGATCACATTCTGCGTCTCTGCCCCAGTTTGCACCTTGGGGAGAGTCAGTAGGAGGAGTTGGGGGAGTTACATGGTGCACAGATTATAATGAGATGTATCACATTCTGCGTCTCTGTCCCAGCTTGCACCTTGGGGAGAGTCAGTAGGAGGAGTTGGGGGGAGTTACACGGGGCACAGATTATAATGAGATGTATCACATTCTGTGTCTCTGCCCCAGCATGCACCTTGGGGAGAGTCAGTAGGAGGAGTTGGGGAGGAGTTACATGGTGCACAGATTATAATGAGATGTATCGCATTCTGCGTCTCTCTGCGCCATTCTTTTTCCCTTTTATTTGCCCCAGAAAATCCTCCACACCTAAAATGGTGTAAGTGTAAAATTCTGCGTCATATGTAAGAAACTGTTCGTAGTGCGTATGAAGCAGAGGTAGGGAACACGATATACCTCAAGCTTTCAAAAGGGTCCCACATACCCCCCGCATATATGGTTCACAGGCAGAAGAGTCGTTGCAGTCGTGGATGGGAGTCTCTCCCCAGCCCCTGCAATCAGTTGCTTAATACCGGCGCACTGATTAATACCGGTGCACTGATTAATACCGGCGCTCTGATTAATACCGGCGCACTGATTAATACCGGCGCACTGATTAATACCGGCGCACTGATTAATACCGGCGCACTGATTAATACCGGCACACTGATTAATACCGGCACACTGATTAATACCGGCTCACTGATTAATACCGGCTCACTGATTAATACCGGCGCACTGATTAATACCGGCGCACTGATTAATACCGGCGCACTGATTAATACCGGCACACTGATTAATACCGGCACACTGATTAATACCGGCACACTGATTAATACCGGCACACTGATTAATACCGGCACACTGATTAATACCGTGCCACTCCTCCCCTTACACTGGGAACAAATGATTAGCTCCGGGGCCACAGACAGATTTCCTAGGACCCAGGACTAGAGTTACCAATGCCCCACCCCCCGGCGGTCTTTCGATGCCCCCCCTATTTTACACCTCACGAGCCTCCTCTATTTCCACTCCTCTTCCAATGTATTTCTCTCCCCTCCACCCCACTCCCTCGTCCTCACCATCAATTACCCAACTCTCACTCATGATAGTTTGTAAAATAGGTATAATAATAAATTGCTCAATGCATGAGATTTTAATAAATGCACATTTTCAATGATTAAATCATTTTGGCATTGATATAAAAAAATAAAACTTTCCTTAAACGTGAGGTTTTTCACTCGGGGCCCGATTCTCGCTTACTGTATATTAGTCTTTCTCCGTCATGACCAGCCTCTTAGACTTCACTGTTCCAAAGAATTCAGAAGACCCTACCACTTGCAAAGCGTCTCTTCCTCCACCCACTCTACCGCTTGTGGTGCAAGGGTTAAGTGTTAGGGAGGGACCTTAGAGGGTGTTTATGAGGAATTAGTGGAAGCCCCAGGGCAGTTTGGCCTTACAACATGTCATTTGGGATTTACTGGAGGTGACCAGGGAAGTGCCAGCATGTGAGGTGGGAACAAACTGTCCTTGCTTCATATTCTCCATCAGTGGAAGCATTGTATGCTAGCAGATAATGGGGAAGGGCAGGGTTGCAGACCAGTCTGAGACGTGAATGTGCTCACACGGGGGATTTTCATTTGCTGTATTCTCCACCTCAATGCCTTTTATTAACCCTTGTAACACTGAGAGCCTCATTTCCATAGACCCCGTGAGTGTTCAAAGACTGAAGCCAGATGTAGCTTGCATATTGCCTAACAGGACCAGTGATGGCGCTCTGCTCCATGCAGCACGGCCCGCGCATGGGAAGATGGGAAAGAAAGTACAATGATGTACAACTGTTAAGTTATTATAAGTCCGTTTACTAACTCTTACCAAGTCCTCCCCCCCACAACATAGTGATGTATATTATATTTCATGTTTAAAAAAAGTAGTCCCAAAATTCTTAAATAAGGCATCGTCGTGGCTTGTGTTCTTTACTCCTCTGTATTAATGTACACAAAGATCCTGTCATTGGACCAGTGCAATGGTGTTTAATGAATGGAAACTGGAGCAGTCATCTTATGTGTGACCCGTAGAAATAGCACGTTGTGTTTTTTGGTGATTCAACTAGCATAGCCAGGGGAGAGATATTTACTGTGTTTGTTCTTTTACCACAGCTAGTGGTGAATAGTGAATACACTTTTATAGAGAAGAACTAATGCAAAAAATATGTTCATTTAATAACACAATCTGTTGTGGTCATTATCCTCCTCTTGCCCTGCACACTAACCTACACATACACGCTCACTCACGCCTTTATTCTTTTCAACCCTTTTTGTTCTAACTCTCAATTAGTAAACATCTACCAACAGGGAGTGAAATCCACCGCCCGGGGCCCCCGTTTCAGATTGTTAAAGTGTATTTACTGCTCTGTGACTCCAAGTTGTGCTAAACGGTTTATGTTTGATCAGCACCTTGTGTACACGCACAGAACTTGTTAAATGCTGACACTGTAAATAACTCCTTCAATGCAGAAGACACACATTGTGTATCGAACGGAAGGTCTTTCTTTCATGGGTAAGTATGGTGACCACCTGGCCTCAGATCATCTGGGAAAAGCTTGGCCCATCCTGGTTTTGTAGCTCTGTCAGTGTGGAGCGCGGTGAAGCTTATGATGGCGGTCACACACACAGGACTGACTCTTGTAATGTAGTTAGGCCATTCAAACAGAGAGTACTCTTCAAACATAGGTTGCCAATTTAGTACTGCAGCGACAGATTCATTGTATCCTTGAGCTGTGACTGACAATTACAATGTGTCATGAGGAAAAAGCAATTGGGATGGAAGATACAAAACAAGCATTGGACGATCTGATCCTTGCTGGTAATCTAGATCAGTCTATCCAAGGAAGGGAGTACGCCTGTTGCTTCCTGTTACAATGAGCTCTGTAATCTATCACACTACACCAGGAACAAACATCACTTCTGTCAACACATGGTTTGGTTATATTGGTGGATTCATTGCCTGACGAATGTGTGCTCTTTGTGCTCTGCATCTATTACTGGCAGTGCGGCTGCAGAAATAGGGGAATAGCAAGAAGCGTGCACAGATAATCATGGGTTTGATTCAAGCCAGATTCTTACTTAGATTGGATAACTACTCATCATCACTTCCCTATGGTAGAAGTAGGCACCCATTGTCTGTGGCATACTAACTACCCCTTCCATGCAGATCCTGACTAGCAACCATTCCCTTCCTCTCTACAGTGGACAGGAACCAGGTCCAGGGATGTGCGGACAGGGTTCCATCCAAGTAGTGGCTACACATATGCCTGTGAAGGGAAATCAGTCGTGGTTTTGAGTTCAAAGGTGCGACGGTATATACACGAAGCTGTATATATCCTTGCCTGTATCCTTACTATTTCCACAAGTAGCATCCCCTTTCCTGACTGTCTCTGATCCGAGCTGCTAGGCCGGAATGGCTGCGTGTGAGACAGCTGCAGCCTTACATGTGTCATGCAGGTGGCGGCAGTGCTCTCCTATAGCAAACTGCATCACGCTGCAATAAAAGCCATTCAGCACTTCCATTCGTATGCATCAGACTGGCTACATTATCAACATATCCCCCAACAACTAACTGGTACGCCAATGTTAAGCAATTACATCATACACCCTTTTCTAAGGGTTAAATAAAGTAACGTGATGAAAGAGGCCTGGTATTCTCACACAAGATCGTACCGGTGATGTGCCGAGATCTCTCTGATCCTCCACCTGTATGTCAGATGTGAGGCAGAGCGTGACAGTCGTGGCAAACTGGGGATACATTCATATCCCCTGGAGCAAAGTGACCAGAAGGCTTCAAGCTATCTAAACTGAGCTAGACTGAACTACCAGAGTTCACTGAGTTTAAACTCAGATTTACCTCACTATCAATCTTACAGTAGTTCAGTTTCAGCTGTTGTAGGTGAATGCGTTTACATACATGCAATAACTTGTTTCAGGTTGTGAGTTTAACATGATAACGCTCCATAGATGCTGCTGTACCATCAGCTCTGGAGATCTCGTGAATTCCTCTCGTCAGATGGATAATATAAACTCAGAGTAGAGAGCGTGCAAAATAATGTGTGTAAAAGGGAACACTCAAATACAAGATACAATGACACAGTAAATAAATAAACGAAAGGAGGTGCAAAAAGATGTCTAAAAAAAGAGAGAATAATTGATAAATATAGGGGAAATCGCTACCATCAACATACCTGTATAAGAATGAGGACAGCAGTTTTGCAAAAATATCAGAATTGTATTACTCTTACAAAAAAATATATCAATCCGTAAAATGCAAAGTGAATCTACAACTCGACCTAATGCAATTACCCCATATATTACTACTGTGAAGCGCTATGTACATTAATGGCGCTATATAAATAAAGACATACAATACAATACAATACAATACAATACAGGGGTGGCCAAATCCAGTCAACAGGCCAGGTATTGCGGATACCCCTGCTTCAGCACAGGTGGCTCAATCAGTGGCTCAGCCTAAGAGCCTGCTTCTGCACAGGTGGCTCAATCTTTGACTGAGCCACTGATTGAGCCACCTGTGCTGAAGCAGGGATATCCTTAAACCCTGACCTGTTGGTGGCCCTTGAGGACTGGAGTTGACCCACCGCTGACCTAATGCATGTAATGCAAAGAGACGTAGATAGGCTGACCTAATGCATGTAATGCAAAGAGACGTAGGTAGGCTGACCTTGAGTGCACTTAATAAAAGTGTATTATATCAAAAAGGGAGAAAACCACGCCCCCCCCCCCCTCCACAACACGGTTACAAGAAATGTACCCCAAAAAATGGAACTTCCCATAAAGGTTGATAAAAAAGACACCGCACATTCAAAAAGTATCAATATAGAAAATATATAAATGTAATCATCAAAAATTATGCATAAAGGATATACGAAAAACAAGATACAGCCCCCCCCCCTCTACCCCCCCTCCCAACTAGCGGAGAACATCTATGGACTGCACAATCATAAATAAACTAATATTTGATATCCAATGAAAGACCCAAAATCCCTTCCTAGGTGAAATGTAACAAAGTGTCAGATCTCACACTGACTGACATAGATCCCCAGTACCCATTAGTCACAGGATGCAGTGCCGGCTGTTTGCATGCAGTGCCGGCTGTTTGCACGCAGTGCCGGCTGTATGCACGCAGTGCCGGCTGTATGCACGCAGTGCCGGCTGTATGCACGCAATGCCGGCTGTTTGCACGCAGTGCCGGCTGTTTGCACGCAGTGCCGGCTGTTTGCACGCAGTGCCGGCTGTTTGCACGCAGTGCCGGCTGTTTGCACGCACTGCCGGCTGTTTGCACGCAGTGCCGGCTGTTTGCACGCACTGCCGGCTGTTTGCACGCAGTGCCGGCTGTTTGCACGCACTGCCGGCTGTTTGCACGCAGTGCCGGCTGTTTGCACGCACTGCCGGCTGTTTGCACGCACTGCCGGCTGTTTGCACGCAGTGCCGGCTGTTTGCACGCAGTGCCGGCTGTTTGCACGCAGTGCCGGCTGTTTGCACGCAGTGCCGGCTGTTTGCACGCAGTGCCGGCTGTTTGCACGCAGTGGTGCTTATCCTAGAACTCGGCTTCAGCTGAGCATTTATTTTCTAGAGGTCTTTCTGAGAACAGGTTGGGCCAGGAAGAAAATATAGGGAACTCCTGATGTCAGAGGCTGGTTTATCTGATCTTGAACTTGACAGTGCTAGTGACGAATGTGTAATAGATAAGGGGAGTGAGATAGAAGGCTTAAGGAACAGGGTCACTAACCACCATAAAATAACCAACAGCTATTGCATCCTTCAGCCAAAAATACCCACACAGAGGTTCAAAGACTGGTGGTACCCCAGCAAAATGGGAGCTCGCGTGGCAGTTTGTTCTACAGACGCATAAAAACACATGACTTACACTGTATGAATCAGGAGGAATTCTAATGGATGATTCGTACATAATATTGTCAGTGAAAGGTGATGAGAAGAGCGGAGGTGACACAGTACGTACAAGGGAACTATATGGGTTTAGGTAAAATGGGCAAAAAAGCTGAAACAACAGATGTTCAGTGGCCTCAAGAACATTACGTAGCATCTAATAGGATACTGCCAAAAAGGGAAATGCCCTAATGATAGAAATTGCCAATCAATAACAATGATCTAAATTCTCAATTAAAGCAGCAAAATCGGTGAAACCTTATAGGTTTTTTTTTCCTCAATAAATCAGTTCTCTGGTATTATAGTGTAGATAATCGTGACTTTTTGTTTTTTATTCAACTGTTCATGCCATCAGAGGTTTTAACCCACCTCCAAAGCAAGATCTTTACACTTAACTGTTTGGGATAATTTGTTGCAAATGTTTCCAGCAGTTTGAGCTGAAAACTGTAACAATAGATCATGTTACCTTAGTAATAGAAGGATGACACTGACTGAAGCAGCCATTATGTTAGGCACACAATCAGGATTTTGACAGATTTATAACCGGAGCACCAAACGCTTGCCAGCTTAGGTAAGAATGTAGAATTATACATTGCCACACGCTTTACATATACACATAATAAAGAAAGAAACAGTTGGAAAGTAGTATCGCTGCTTTAAATCAATTCAACTTTAAGATCCCAGTTCTGACCTGAGCCAATGAGAGGAGCAGGAATACACTCTTATGGTTATGCCTGGGGATGAAATTAACCTATTAGGCATTATTATTATTATTATTATTATTATTTAGATCAATACACACAGCCGTACAAGTGACCTAAGGTAATACATATCTAAGGCAAAAGCGCCCCTGTCCCCCTCACTCATTGAAGCACTATACAATCTGTAGGTAATGTCACCGTCATGGTGACAGACACTTTTGACTTCTGGTAGAACAACGGTCTGTATTGGGAGATCAAAGCGAAGACCAACTAAACGCAGTACTGACAGGTACTGTACACCAGATACAGCATGCGCCAACACTTTGTGTGGGTAAGATCAGGTTCCGCCGTTACTTAATACAGGGGCGCTCGACTCCAGTCCTCAGACCCCCAACAGGTCAGATTTTCAGGATATCCCTGCTTGAGCACAGTTGGCTCAGTCTTCGAGCCACCTGAGCTGAAGCAGGGATATCCTGAAAATCTGACCTGGAAATGGCCCTTGAGGACTGGAGTTGCCCACCCCTGCTCTAAAACAGGGGTGTGCAAAGCAGGGGGGGGGTGATTTTCCAGGGGGGGGGCGCAGCAGCTACAGAGTTCCCGCGCTCTCCCACAGGGCATTTAAATGAAATGCCGGGGACCGCGCGAGGCCTCTGCAGCTCCTCCTACTTGGTCTTCAGCAACGCTTCACCATGGTAACCCAGCGTAAAATGACGCAGCGAGGTCACAGGACGTCGCGTTGCCATGGCAACTCGATGCCTTTGCCGAGCAGGAGTGGGGACATGAGCCTGGAGGTGAGTGGGCAAGGTGGCACAGGATCAAAACTTTGCGCCCCCCTGCTCCAGAAGACGCCTTCAACATATTGGTTTTATTTAGAAGAGAAAAGGCAGCTACATGGAGTTCGCTTTACTTGGCAGATAAATGTTACACCTTGTCATAAATGTAATGACTTGTTGTAACATAATTATACCATCAATTAACTGCTCCGAAACGCTGAACTGCAAGTTTATTAGTGTTATTTTACCTCGCCGTCCCCTCTGGCAGCAACGGGTTAAATACCAGTTCTAAATCCATGCGGGCACTAAAGTAACAACTGGCCCTTCCGATCAAAGCCTCCGGTGACCACCCATCCCAGGATATAAAGCCGCTTCCCTGAGGTTTCGCGGTCTCAGAATTGATAGGGGGCCGGCATGGAAATCCCGATGTCAGATGCAGCAATCAGGTGTCGGAATCCGCACTCTTAAGATGAATTATTAGCCGTACTGATGTTTCTCAGCAGATTAAGTCCTTGGAAATAGATGGTGCCTTAACTATTATTTTCCCTGAGGCTGCCTTTGCATTTCTGGAAGCTCATAACTACTTCTGTAAGCGTTATCTTGATGTTGCTTTGGTCAGTCAAGATAGTTATCTGTCTAACCCCCTGAACTAAATGTACAGTCAAAGAATGTCCCGCCAGAACATGACCCAGTGCTCCGAGTGGCTCCGATGGGAAAGTTAAGTGAAGGGCCAGGCGGGCGTTCATCGTCAGCGCACAGAGAGGGTAGCTGAAGTGACTGTATATTCCCCCGATGGTGCCACTCGCTTCCCGAACTCAGGACAACTTCAAACGTGTCCAAGAAGAGGACTGCACTGCAAATAGTGCATCCCTGTCTCTGCCGTCCATCTCACTGGCAGTTTAAAACAGCAAAACCCTATATGGTTTTTTTTAAATAAATCAGTTCTGTTGTATTAGATAATACTGTGCATTTTTTTTAAACGCATAATTTCATTTGGAATGATTTTTTAATGTATTGATTAGCCTTTGGTTGCTACAGCAACCATGTAGAAGGTCATATGTACTTCCTATTTTGAAACAGGCTGACACACCTTTTTTGAGCTCTGCCCTTTGGCAACAACGTATCACAAACTGATCTGTTGCTGTGTTCCAGATGGTCTGTTGCTCTGAAAGCTGAAACAATAATGTGTTACACTTAGTAATATAATGTTAAATGCAGTATCAGCTGCAGCATTTCACTGACTGCAGCACAAAGGCAGAAGGCGGCCATTTCGTTAGGCACACAATCAGGATGTTTACAGATTTATAACAGGAGCACCAAACAATTGCCAGCTTAGGTAAGAATGTAGAATTATACATTGTCGTACGCTTTATATATACACATAAGTAAAAAATAAAAAAAGGGGGGTATATAGCTTTAGCTGGTAGAGGGTAACCTGAACAAATATTGTTGAGGCAGCGGGGTCACACAGATGTAAGCGAAAGCACTTACCCAGGCACAAGCACTTACTCTGTCATTATAACTATTTTTCATTGTGTTTATAAGTTTTCCAAATTGAGACACAAAGCCATACCTGGCAAATCCCTAAACCAAATAATGAGTAATATTCTAATATTCTATACTGTTCTTGCTTGGAACCCACACAGAAAATTCCGCCTCGATGCAAAGATGGGACTGGAGTTCTAAAAAAGAAAAACGCGGCCGCCATCTTTATGTGGGACCCACGAGAGTTAGTTCACATCCATTCTCAGAAATACAAAGTTACTGAATTATTTCACCATGAAATATCTGGTGAATGTGAATTTAACACTGGCATTGCTGTTTAAAAACAACTCAAATAAAGCTTGAGTTTGTGGCAGCATCAGCAGTGACGTGACTTTAAAAAGTAATTAACATGAAGTTAATCAAGTGCTGAATTAAGTTCTGCTCCCATTCCAGCACTCCTGCGCCCATTCCGGCACTCCTGCTCCCATTCCAGCACTCCTGCACCCATTCCAGCACTCCTGCTCCCATTCCAGCACTCCTGCTCCCATTCCAGCACTCCTGCACCCATTCCAGCACTCCTGCACCCATTCCAGCACTCCTGCGCCCATTCCAGCCCTCCTGCTCCCATTCCAGCACTCCTGCGCCCATTCCAGCACTCCTGCTCCCATTCCAACACTCCTGCTCCCATTCCAGCACTCCTGCGCCCATTCCGGCACTCCTGCACCCATTCCAGCACTCCTGCGCCCATTCCAGCCCTCCTGCTCCCATTCCAGCACTCCTGCTCCCATTCCAGCACTCCTGCTCCCATTCCAGCACTCCTGCGCCCATTCCAGCACTCCTGCTCCCATTCCTGCTCCCATTCCAGCACTCCTGCTCCCATTCCAGCACTCCTGCGCCCATTCCAGCACTCCTGCTCCCATTCCAGCACTCCTGCGCCCATTCCGGCACTCCTGCGCCCATTCCAGCACTCCTGCTCCTATTCCAGCACTCCTGCTCCCATTCCGGCACTCCTGCGCCCATTCCAGCACTCCTGCTCGCATTCCAGCACTCCTGCACCCATTCCGGCACTCCTGCGCCCATTCCAGCCCTCCTGCGCCCATTCCAACACTCCTGCTCCCATTCCAGCACTCCTGCACCCATTCCAGCACTCCTGCGCCCATTCCGGCACTCCTGCTCCTATTCCAGCACTCCTGCGCCCATTCCAGCACTCCTGCGCCCATTCCAGCAATCCTGCTCCTATTCCGGCACTCCGGCGCCCATTCCAGCACTCCGGCGCCCATTCCAGCACTCCTGCTCCTATTCCGGCACTCCTGCTCCCATTCCGGCACTCCGGCGCCCATTCCGGCACTCCTGCTCCCATTCCGGCACTCCGGCGCCCATTTCAGCACTCCTGCTCCCATTCCGGCACTCCGGCGCCCATTCCAGCACTCCTGCTCCTATTCCGGCACTCCTGCTCCCATTCCGGCACTCCTGCGCCCATTCCAGCACTCCTGCGCCCATTTCGGCACTCCTGCTCCCATTCCAGCACTCCTGTGCCCATTCCAGCACTCCTGCTCCCATTCCAACACTCCTGCGCCCATTCCGGCACTCCTGCACCCATTCCGGCACTCCTGCGCCCATTCCAGCACTCCTGCACCCATTCCAGCACTCCTGCGCCCATTCCAGCACTCCTGCTCCCATTCCAGCACTCCTGCTCCTATTCCAGCACTCCTGCACCCATTCCAGCACTCCTGCGCCCATTCCGGCACTCCTGCTCCCATTCCGGCACTCCTGCGCCCATTCCAACACTCCTGCTCCCATTCCGGCACTCCTGCGCCCATTCCAGCACTCCTGCTCCCATTCCAGCACTCCTGCGCCCACTCCAACACTCCTGCTCCCATTCCAGCACTCCTGCTCCCATTCCAGCACTCCTGCTCCCATTCCAGCACTCCTGCTCCCATTCCGGCACTCCTGCGCCCATTTCAGCACTCCTGCTCCCATTCCAGCACTCCTGCTCCCATTCCAGCACTCCTGCACCCATTCCGGCACTCCTGCACCCATTCCGGCACTCCTGCTCCCATTCCGGCACTCCTGCTCCCATTCCGGCACTCCTGCGCCCATTCCAGCACTCCTGCGCCCATTCCAGCACTCCTGCTCCCATTCCGGCACTCCTGCTCCCATTCCGGCACTCCTGCTCCCATTCCGGCACTCCTGCGCCCATTCCAGCACTCCTGCGCCCATTCCAGCACTCCTGCTCCCATTCCAGCACTCCTGCTCCCATTCCGGCACTCCTGCTCCCATTCCGGCACTCCTGCTCCCATTCCGGCACTCCTGCTCCCATTCCGGCACTCCTGCATTCCACCCTCGTAGGCATCGGGAGAACACTCAGTGTTTTCTCATATGTCTGTGTTTTATGTCCGCGGAATGGACACAAGACTCTTGGGATTTGGAATGACAAAGGTCATGTCATTCTGACAGGTTAAGTATAGTGTTAGCAGATTGTATTAATAACATGGTTTAATAGCAGCTAGTATTTATATAGCACCTTTCACTTCTAAGGCTCTTTCTAATTATGCTCTCCAGGAATGTATGTCATTTTCGTTGGATATATTTCCAGTCCGCTGCTTGACAACCTCCATAGGCAAGAAACTCTTGTTATGATTGTTTTTACTAAATGACAGTTGGGTGAACAGAGGCACTAAAAAGGCAGCGGAAGTTCAATGCGCTCATAATTACGCACCACACCCTTCCTAAGTTCTAGCAGCACTTTTTCCCCCCCATTGATTACATAGAAATCTAAAGAGTGATTAACCACTGTTCAATATGCGACGAAGAAAAAGCGTTCAGCTCCATTGCAATGAATGTGGCTAAGGCTGCGATTATAGTTGGCGCGACGGTGAGTGCGATTTCGCGTGCTGCGAGAACAAAGTGCAGCAGCTGATACGGGCCGGACATAGTGCGCGCAAGCGCGGGCATGGCAGATTCCGGCCGCGTCACGTGAGTAGTTCAGCCAATGAGGGCGGACCAGCCTGGTGATGCATCCGCCACGCCTCCTCAGTCACCTCCATCTCAGGACACCCATCGCTCGGGCGACAGTCGCGCGCCTACTATAATCTTACCCTAAAATCTTATCCAGCAAAGGAAAGACAACTTTACAGCACTTTGAGGAAGATGCCTATGTATTAAAGTTGGCTATAAAATTGATGTAAGGAGAGGTAGTTTCATCATGAATGTCTTCCCACCAATGTGTCACGGTGCTTTGGCCTGTGTTTGTGTTTGTCCTGTGTGTATCAGCTAGCAATTTTGGGCGTGTCTGCAGAAGTTAGGGAGGAGTTACACGATGCACGTATTAAAACGGGATTTATGAAACTCTGCGTCTTTATTTTCCTTTTTCTTAGTGGCAAAACTATACCCAGACCTGAGGTAAGGTAAATATCCCTGGCTAAGAGGCATTACGTGGAAACAAAAAGTGGGCTTCTTATAATTGACAGTGACGAGCAGAACATCGGAAAAACATTACTGGGCATCAAAGCTACGAGTGGTCTCCGTGAGGCACAAATCAAGTGGACACTGCTGGAAATATACGAACAGGCCATGAGTTAAAGTGACTGCCAAATAGATTTAATTATTGGATATACTGAGGTCAGTAGAACACATAGGTATATTTTTTGTGGCTGGTGGACACAGGGAGAGATAGTTAATACAACATGTTCAGACACAGCTGGGCTCCGTCCCAGATCTGTACCCAGACATCAACTCCTGTTAACCTTCCATGAATCTCACTGTTTTGGAGTCAGTCTCACTGATTTTTAGCATAAGTGGTCAGCTTATTTGACTGTATATCCCCTGAAGCAACCTATCGGGTCACTTCAGACGAAAAACGCCCACTTTAGCAGATATAGGATAAACCCTTTGGAGACGCTCTTATAAATATCAATACTTTTCCAGTAAAATGCCAGTTTTGGTCCAAAACCCCCAAACCTCAGTGAATATGGTCCATGCCAGGTTCACATCGCTGCTTATCAACATAGTGAAAATCCACAAGAGTGATCAACAATGCCAATCGGCCCCTCATCACGATGTGGCAATCTGTATATTAGCATAAATACATACATTTCACTTTTTCTTTTTAAGGATGGTAATATGTGTATATGTAGTATTTGCCATATATATATGTAGGCTTCACCAACAGATAACATTCCAGTTGCCTTGTTTCTAAGAATTTTTTTTGGCTTAACCCATTGTAACATCGCCAGAAGAAGAGATCAGTGTATCTTGAAAGCTCGAACAAATAAAAGCATTTCGTTAGCCACAGAACAGTATTGACTATTTGTTTTTGATTATATATATATATATATATATATATATATATATATATATATAGTAAATATAACCACATACAAACAACACAATGTATAGTCATCCATGATCTCTTGAATGCTACAACGAGATGGCTTGCATTCCATAGCAGGCCCCTCCGGTACTGAAGTGGTTAAAGCTGCCCCATCAGACGTGAGCCATGCAATGCCAAAACAGAGCAAGAAAGCATAACCTCACCTCCTGCGCTGGGCTGGTGTCTCATGTCGGAAGAGCCTCCCTGTTTTCACACCCGGTCAGAATCCGTGACATTATTTGAAGAGTGCAAAAAAAAAAAAAAATATCCCTTTGGAAATGAAACGATGGAAAAACTGCATCTGGTAACGAGGGCTCAGCAGGGAAGTGACAGTCTGCAGCGAGCTGTTTCCCTGAGGACGCGGGCAGGACGCACACCTGTGCTGTTGCTATGCACAGCCAACAATATTCACAGAAAAGGGACCATGCACAGACGCGGCACAGTCTGCTGATGACATCACCCTCATTAGCATGCTCCTTCCAGCTCTCTCAGTGTCTGTCACTGACTTTGAAGGGTTTTCCAATCAAAACAGCCATTTAACTCTTTGGCTCCACAGCAAAGCCTGACGGCCTGCAGTGTTTGCGGGCGTCCTCTGTGTGTAGAGAGGTAGAAAATGTTCGCAAGAGAACATGGGTCATTCTTCCTTGGTATTTTTTAACGCAGTTTTTCCAAAATTTCACGGATTTTAAACGACAATAGTGAATAAAAAAAAAATATATATATATTAGCGAAAATGTACATTTTTCAGAAATTTCCGTGAAACATTCATTAACTGGAACAGCAGACAAGTTTCCCCACTTATATCTGTGTGTCAGGACTGCAGTAATGATGGAGGTTTACAGGAGGGCAGAAAGTATATATACTAAGGCAGGGGGGGCGGGGTGGTTGCAGAGGCCCCGCGCACTTCTACAAGGCATTTAAATTAAATGCCGGGGGATCGCGTGATACCTCTGTAACATCACTTACCTTGTCCCCGGTGACGCGTCGCCATGGCAACGCAGCGTCAAATTACACAACGGGGTCACATGACGTCATGTTGCCATGCCAACGTGACATCACGTGACCCTGCGGCGTCATGTGATGCTGGAGACATGGCAAGGAGGGGGGCGCGAGCAGGGGGGCAGTGCAAACAAGGGGGCGCAGGGGGGAAAGTTTGCGCACCCCTGTGGTAAGGGGTAGCCAACTCCAGTCCTCAAGAGCTATCAACAGGTCAAGTGTTGAGGATATCCCTGTTTCAGCACAGGTGACTCAATCAGTGGCTCACTGAGTTTGGTAGCCATGGGAAGAAAACACAGCAAATCATCATAAAGTTGACTACCAAATCCTGATTGACAGGGACATGTCTGCCCTTTAGCCCGGGTCTTCTGCTCCTAATCTCTGGTGAGATTAGCACGGGGTCCACTATTGAATATCAATTGGGATGAAACATTGAAAAATCCCATCTGGCTAAACGTGTCCCTACCAGTCAGGATGAGGTAATCACACTATTTAAAGCACCATTTCATGCTGTCAAGGTATGTCAAGGATACAACCTTCAGGTGAGCGGACTCACCCAATGGATTCTCTCTCTCCAATTGTAATGTTTGTTTCGTAATAAATTGAATAGCTTGTCAAAACTCTGAAAGGAACCATGGCAGTTCCATTGTATAGTGTATTAATAAAAGTAACACATAGATACCTCAGGGAAGTAAGTAATCCTATTGCTTTGGCAGTGGGGAAGGAGTTCTGAAGAGGAAATGCATAAAAGTGTCCATCTTTAACGATCCCCAAGTTTATTGTAGTCATTTCATTTTTGGCAACCATAGGCCGTTACTGGATGGTTCCATAATGATGTATGTATTACAGGTTAAAAAAAATAAATAAAGTTACGATCATTTGTTTTTCGTTTCGTGGGTATAGTAAGTGGGACTGATTCTTTAAAGTGATCAAAATAATATGAACAATATGTGGCTCTCAGCTTAGATATATGCCATGCCTGGAATGTGATGTTAGACATAAAGTCTGTGTGGAATTGTCCTCCTCCACTATCCCAGTGGTAACGCCCATACTCCGTGTTCCCGTCAACTGGCTAGACTCATGAATCCATTAGGAAACAATGTAAAACCTCAACCTTTTATTAGGGCACACGTACCTTTCTGTTTAACGGCAGCCGTAAATCCAAAGGTTGTGACAACTAAAGTTTGGGTTTTATCTGCGGGGAAAAACTAAGGCGGCGTCCATGCTGCCGAAGACCGTGCAGCGCGATCATATTGCCTTAGGGCATTGATCGCGCCCATAGACCGCGCGGGCGACAGCAGGATGGAGGCGCGCCTTGAGGAATCAGTTGAAACTGATTTCATGGCGCAACGGGCAAGTCACGTGGGGCCCAATGAGGGCGAACCAGCTCCATTACGTCCTAGACACGCCCCCCACGACGGTACATCTACCGTGTCCTGAAAACGCACACGCTTCACACGGGTGACGTCATGCATGCGCGTCACGTCCGCGCAGACGAAGGCTGTACGGACGCAGCCTTATGCTGCTACTGCTGCTGCAAAAAGTAAGAACAGGGCAAGGTCTGTGAGCTGGTGTCCATGTACACTGCCCAGGAAGCATGCAGAGGGAAGAGAGAAGATCTTTGTATCATTCTGCAGGCCTCCGACAAGGGCTGCAGCTCACAGTGTTGTCATAACAGAGCCCAGCGCTAATCCAAAGGGATCTAGAGAGGATTCTGAGTTGGAAAAGCTGTCAAGGCATCTCATACAAATTCATATCACATTCATACAGCACTGACTGCATTTGCAGACCAGCAGATGGAATTTACAAGCACAATGCCTTCTGAAAGCTGTATGCCACCACGTTCATCTGGATTATGTTCTTTTCCTTCAGGCGCAATATCACTACGGTTGTATTTATGATTCAAAAAGTAGTAGGACTTCATATCAACATAATTCAACCTCCATGTATAAATACTGCCATGCACGGCGTGATGCCGAAACAGCATAATGAGACTAGAACAGCAGGAGGGGCCAGTGCAGTGTGCGCCTCAAATATAGAGATTTATTTTTTATTATTATTTTAGAAAATAGTAATGTCACATTCCTGAATGGATATGATCCAGACCTACACCTACACACACACACCACACACACACACACACACACACTCCACACACACACACACACACACACACACACACACACACACACACACACACACACACACACACACACACACACACACACACCACACACATACACAGAGACACACACACACAGAGACACACACACACACACACACAGCTCGCTGGGATGGTTTGTCAAAGCCCAGACATATGGAGGCCAGAAAAACTTCATTAGAGAACCAGCGATGGGGATGAGGTAAAGAACGTCCTGTCTTCCAAAAACGAACTATCATCCCCATAGAAACGACTGTGTTATTGGAAGGGGGGGGGGAATAACTTTCTTCCATCCTAGCTCAGAAGAACATACAGTATGCACTTCTCACAGTTGGGAGGCAAAATGAACATGCTGCGGTATATGCCAATGCTGAGTATTTCTCTTTATGGAAAATAAAAACGTCAAAAATCAGACCCTATAAGTAATTGATTGATTCCGCAGGTTTCATATTTCAAGAGACCCAGTAATGTTTTGGGGTCACTGTTCTGTATGTGGAATAATATTTGTAAGGTTTGAAGCTTGTCGTTATACTCGGTCTTTCTTTATGTTGCTGTATGTTAACTTTCATGGGTTTGTATTAATGAACAATGAGGCTTTAACCCGTATTCTGCCAAAATAATCTGCAATGACTTTTACCAGAGGATAGAAGCAGGGGGCCTCCGGAGCTGAACCCCATTCATTGCAGCTTCGGGGACCCCTGCTTCCTGCGTTACCTCCAGGCGCGATGCTGGTATCTCTGCTTTTTAAAGCTCCCACGTCACGTGGCCCAATAGGATGCTGCGCCGGATGGCGTTTAAAGCTTCCTATTGGCCCGCAGGGCGCGGCAGCTTTAAGAAACAGAGACACCGGCACCCCCTTCGGAGGTAGATATTTCTGGAATCAGGGGGTCCCTTGATTAACAAGGGTTCAGTTCTGGAGACCCCCTGTTTCAATCCAATGCTAAAAATAAATAAGTACATAATTTGCCAGCTTGGCTTACCTGTATAATGTGGAGACAGGGAACGAGGGAGAGAAGGCGGCCATTGAAGTAAATCTGCCGGTGACTGGAAGGAAATAAAGTGATGGGTATGTTTGAGTAAAGCGGGGATTATAGTCCCTGCACGACCGCGTGCGAACGAGCGCGCCACCGCGCGGACTCCTGCAGCCCAAGCGATTTGTGAACTTCTCTGCAGGAGGTTGTATAAGCGTTGCGTGGGCGTGGCGGGGGCGTCGCAAAGCTGGTTCGCCCTCATTGGCTGCACCAGCTCACGTGCGCTGACATCACGCGGCAGCCGCCTGAAAATACAAAATGTGTTGTATTTTCAAAACTCTGCCGCGTCAAGGCGCCTCTTTGCAGGCGCGAGGCACTGGGGTAACTTGCATAGCCCACTACAGAAAGAGTGCTTGCCGCGCGCACGCAGCGACGGCGGAACCATAATCTCAGCCTCAGAGATTTCGAATGTTCAAGCTCCTGGAGGCCTCACGGTCGCCAGATCTCCCCAGACTTTTACCAATTCTAACTAAATTAACTGAAAGGATAAATTCATTGGATCAGTCAAATGCTTTGAGATTTGGGGGTGAAATATGCCGCACAAGTGCAACGTTCCTGTATCAGCGTAGTAAAAATAACGTTCCTGTATCAGGGAAGTAAGAATAACGTTCCTGCATCAGCGTAGTAAGAATAACGTTCCTGCATCAGCGTAGTAAGAATAACGTTCCTGTATCAGCGCAGTAAGAATAACGTTCCTGTATCAGCGTAGTAAGAATAACGTTCCTGCATCAGCGTAGTAAGAATAACGTTCCTGCATCAGCGTAGTAAGAATAACGTTCCTGTATCAGCGTAGTAAGAATAACGTTCCTGTATCAGCGTAGTAAGAATAACGTTCCTGTATCAGCGCAGTAAGAATAACGTTCCTGTATCAGCGCAGTAAGAATAACGTTCCTGTATCAGCGTAGTAAGAATAACGTTCCTGTATCAGCGTAGTAAGAATAACGTTCCTGTATCAGCGTAGTAAGAATAACGTTCCTGTATCAGCGTAGTAAGAATAACGTTCCTGTATCAGCGTAGTAAGAATAACGTTCCTGTATCAGCGTAGTAAGAATAACGTTCCTGTATCAGCGTAGTAAGAATAACGTTCCTGTATCAGCGCAGTAAGAATAACGTTCCTGTATCAGCGCAGTAAGAATAACGTTCCTGTATCAGCGCAGTAAGAATAACGTTCCTGTATCAGCGTAGTAAGAATAACGTTCCTGTATCAGCGCAGTAAGAATAATGTTCCTGTATCAGCGTAGTAAGAATAACGTTCCTGTATCAGCGTAGTAAGAATAACGTTCCTGTATCAGCGTAGTAAGAATAACGTTCCTGTATCAGCGTAGTAAGAAGAACGTTCCTGTATCAGCGTAGTAAGAAGAACGTTCCTGTATCAGCGTAGTAAGAATAACGTTCCTGTATCAGCGTAGTAAGAATAACGTTCCTGTATCAGCGTAGTAAGAATAACGTTCCTGTATCAGCGTAGTAAGAATAACGTTCCTGTATCAGCGTAGTAAGAATAACGTTCCTGTATCAGCGTAGTAAGAATAACGTTCCTGTATCAGCGTAGTAAGAATAACGTTCCTGTATCAGCGCAGTAAGAATAACGTTCCTGTATCAGCGTAGTAAGAATAACGTTCCTGTATCAGCGCAGTAAGAATAACATTCCTGTATCAGCGTAGTAAGAATAACGTTCCTGTATCAGCGTAGTAAGAATAACGTTCCTGTATCAGCATAGTAAGAATAACGTTCCTGTATCAGCGTAGTAAGAATAACGTTCCTGTATCAGCGTAGTAAGAATAACGTTCCTGCATCAGCGTAGTAAGAATAACGTTCCTGCATCAGCGTAGTAAGAATAACGTTCCTGTATCAGCATAGTAAGAATAACGTTCCTGTATCAGCATAGTAAGAATAACGTTCCTGTATCAGCGTAGTAAGAATAACGTTCCTGTATCAGCGTAGTAAGAATAACGTTCCTGTATCAGCGTAGTAAGAATAACGTTCCTGTATCAGCGTAGTAAGAATAACGTTCCCAGTGGTATATTCTGGGAGAGATCCATGCATTCAATTTTCCTAGAAGCTGTGTGTGAGATCTTAATGTTTTTCTAGTAGAATTGGGCTTTGGGGATTTTTGAATTGAAAAACATTCAGTTAAGAATGGACCCAAGTAAGTCAAATATAAGGAACAACAGCTGGTGTTTAGTAGTAATTGTTCTGCGCATATAAATAACAATTAAATGCTAAAGTAATCAGTAGGTGCCGCTGTTACAATCATTGCATAGCTTAGATTTAATTATTTGCTTGTGTTGTTCACATTTAAAAGAAGTTATGAAATAAAACGCCTGATTATAAAGAAGAAAAGTGGTACAAACCAATCCGAATACTCTATTCTGCTTTGCCCTGGGGTATTCTGATTTCAATTTTCACCTGTCTTATACACATCATTGGTAGGGTTGCCAGGTGTCGGGTATTAAACATGACTGTCCTGTATTTGGACAATTAGAGGTAATACAGGACATGTATGTGTATACTGGTATTACCTCTCTGGACATAGGGACCTGTCCGGCTTGGGGGGCCCACAGGCTTCTGGGCTGTTAATAATGGGCTGAGCAGCTTCCTCCATCCTGATTGGCGGCTGGGTAATGCCGCCAATCAGGAGGAGGTGTCAGGAGCTTGGGGGTGTGGCCAAGGTGGAGGAAATAGCGTGGAGCAGAGAGAGGTGTGTCTCTGTCGCCATCATGTATGTATAGATTTATTTGCATTGCGCCATCATGTATATATATCTTTATTTGCATAGCGCTGTACATGTATGTATATCTTTATTTGCATAGCGCTGTACATGTATGTATATCTTTATTTGCATAGCGCTGTACATGTATATATATCTTTATTTGCATAGCACTGTACATGTATGTATATCTTTATTTGCATAGCACTGTACATGTATATATATCTTTATTTGCATAGCGCTGTACATGTATATATATCTTTATTTGCATAGCGCTGTACATGTATGTATATCTTTATTTGCATAGCGCTGTACATGTATATATATCTTTATTTGCATAGCGCTGTACATGTATGTACATCTTTATTTGCATAGCGCCATCATGTACATAACGCGTTACAGCAGTAATAGACCGAACAAAGTACCATGGCGTGTAACACATCATTCGAATGAGCTTCAATCAGAAAAGTAAACATTAGGAAAATGAGTCCCTGCCCCGAAGAGATTACAATGTAAGGGGCATTCTGTCTCTAAGAGCGCAGCGCTGCGTCCATGTCATCAACGCTCTTCAAATTGTGTCCTTTATTTCAACATTTAAGAACATTTATTAAAGCTTTTCCATAAATGATATTGCTAATCCCCACAATATAATTGTCATTTCAGTGAAATAGTTAGAGATTGGATTGCCCCATTAATCCCACACGAGGACCCTCCTCTATTTCCCGCTGTTTCCACTACATTCTTCCCCTTTGAAAGGCAAAGCCAGAAAGAGCTTTCATGCTAAGCTCTTTCCATTGGGGACAGAAAGGAGAGGACTGTTGCAGGACCCATACAATGTGGAAACCCATCACTGATTCCATGGGCCAACCTGTTTGATCTACAGAAGAAAGAGGTTTACATTTTAGACGATAAGTCAAACTTAAATATAGTATTAACTTATGTAGCTAAATAAAGAGGATCTGCTTAATGCTTCTCCAATTCCTGCTATTTGGCTTATTATATCCAACGTGAGTGAACATGCCCTGGAAGTCAAACACACACCTAGTTCAGTGGCTTCTCAGGTGAAGGAGTCTGCTTTGTATGGCTAAACCCCTCCAGCGCTAATGAGGTTAAGTAGCAACTAAGAATAATTGCAAAACACATATTTTCCGCGCTGCACAAGGGAAAGGAGAATGCAATTAATCAAACTGGGATGGTGAATGCTGACGGGCAAGTGAGCATAATTCTTCACCCCATCTGGAGGTGTGCTCCACTTTCACTGATGTCTGTCACAAGGCCAGAACCCATAAACTCACCACCATCTTCACCCCCAAAATCCTCAATCTGTATCCCAGTGCAAAATCCAGCTCTGGCTAAGACTGTTCCTTTAATGTGGATCCTGGAGGCAGCCAGCTTCACTAGTAATGCAGCGAATGTTTACGATGTTGGCAGTGCCTACAGGAGGCACTGGGGTTTAACAGGAGGTTTGAAAATCCCTAATTGACAATCCACTAGGTAAAGAAAATGAAAGTAAGGTAAGATCAAAAAGAGGGAACACAGCACCGAGAATGGGGTGTGAGTTACTTGAGATTGGAATGGGGGAATATTCTTAGGCTAAAAAACATTCCCACTGAAAAAGTAACGGGACACATCCATGTAATGGCCTGTTATTACATATTTTATAAGGTAAGTATGTATAAATAGTATCACTATGTTGTAAGTCAATGATTTCATATATAACAGGAGCTTCGTCTCTTGTCTCATATTAAGATGCTACTTTGTTATGGTTACGGTTTATTAGTGGTAGTGATTTCACAGTTAGACAGTCAATGGGCCCCAGCTAGGACATTGTCCTCAGTGTCCAGTTTTACCTATATATTAACATTCAGAACTCAAGCTTCAAACATGGAGGCACCCAGAGGGTTATTGAGCGGGGGGGAAGAGGGGGTAATGTAATCAATGGCCAAGTGCCAAGTTGTTTCCATCGCCTGTGAGCCTGCAACATACACTGAGGTTTCTTATAGCCCCTGGCCACGGCTTTTCATTTCATGAACATCGACTGCTCGGGTCATTGTTTGTAACCACACCTGCTCAGGTTTCTCCAGGCCTTGGGGCTCCTGAAAACGTGCCCCGGCATGCCGGCTTCACAAGCCAAGGCTCAGTACGAAATGTAAGTCAGGTAACACTGTCATTTTATGCAATGCAAACGGATGGCCAAGAGCCAAAGCCAGTCCCATCCAGTGAAATACAGAATGCATCATTTGGTTAGTGCATGGGGAATATGTCAGTGGTGAGCGGAATGGGACGTTTGGCCGGGTCCCCTTCTTCCTGACAGTATGGATGAACTCATTGGGATGGCTGTTGTGTTTGATGAGCATGTTATGGGGATTATAATTTGTGACGTGAAGTGTGCTGGAGAAATGAGCAGAACGGTTAGCGCAGACGTGTTCATGACAATGGGCTGCATGATTGCATTTATTTCAGCCTTCAACAATTACATGCAAGATCTATGAAACTATTGTCACTATTCAGACAGGTTGACAAGCTCCAAAGACGTACTGTGTGTGCTCAGTTGGTGCCTTCACGTAGATCATTTTCTGGGTGTGGTTTCATCCATTATCACAACTGTACAGTTCTGTGAAACAGCAACATTTGGTAACGCAATCCTGTGTGTTACAGAACGGTCTGCACTTCACACTTTCCATCTATTCAGATACACTGTGACATCCAGTGGCATTTACTGTCTTGTCATTTACTTCCTACCAGTATTCACACCAATCGTATTGACTGGCGAGCGTCCATTCAGTCTCAAACACAGAAGTGCACAAGATTGCTACTGATCGGAACAAGTTCTAGTGAATGGGCAGTGAGGTGCTTTACGACTTAGTACATCTTAGTAAATGTAGCAACATTGACATACAATATATAGATAGATAACTAACAAACAGCAAACACTTCTGCCACGTCCACCACATTTCTAAGGTGCTAACCTTTTGTATATTTATAGAATGAATGACAATATTTACTAAAACATATACCTTTACCGACTATGCCCTTGTGTGTATATATTTCATTCTGTGGTGTTGAGAAATGGATTGTAATGAGTTAGAATTGCCCTCATTCTTTGTGGTTTTATACCAATGGCAAAACTATATTTATTGGTTTTGTTGAGGCAAGGATTTTTTTTGACCCAAAGCTTAAAATCTCTGTGTCTTTTTTGTGATTTCTCCAACAACCGCACGGTTATATTTTCCAGTTGGTTTTGGTTGCAGGCTCCGAAAAATAGAAGACGATGAAGTCTTATGTGCAAGATAACGCATGTCATGACATAGGGTTGTGAGTGTATAACAGGAGGCATGTGATTCCCATTTCATGTTAGACTCAACCCTTCCCTGGGCGTCACTGTTTCCTCATTGTGAAGGCTGCATATAGAAGATTTACATACACCAGCAAAGTGCTTTCTATATGACAGACCCAGCTGGATAATTTCCTGCCCATTCTTTCCAAGAAGTATCCGAATACCTGGAAGACATGTAAAGCCGGTCCCAGGCACAGCTGCTCTCTATTGCTGGGGCTATATATAAATACATATAATTTCCTGATTCAAAATAAAACTCAGGCCTTAATAATTGCCTTCCATTGCTCTGCATACTGCACATCAAGGACATGCAAAAGCCTTACGCTCAATCCTCGAAAAGTGATTCATTGCAAATTACCTGTTATTTTCTCATTTTCTGTTTGAACATTTCACTGTCTTAGAGACATAAATACAGCAAACGACCAGAGCGGCCTCTCAGACAATCATATCTATCATGTTCCGTCTTCAGAAAGGCGCTACCCAATCCCAGACCATATTCCCATTTTACAAGACCCTTGTGCAGGGGCGGCCGACTCCTGTCCCCAAGGGCCACCAGCAGGTTAAGTTTTATGGATATCCCTGCTTCAGCACAGGTGGCTCAATCAGAATGACTGAGCCACCTGGGCTGAAGCAGGGATTTCCTTAAAACCTGACCGGGTGGTGGCCCTTGGGGACCGGAGTTGGCCGCCCCTGCGCATGTATCATGCATCTTTATTTAGGGCGTATTATCCCAATCACATTGGGCATTCTGCACTTTCACTTTTTTTAATCAGTGGAGTATTCTAGATAAGACTTTGGTGACAATATACAGTATTACCACATCCAACTATATATACTGTGTTGCAGAATATGTTGACACGTTGAACAAATGATTAGATCGAGCAGATAACCGTCAGATACTGTATGTAAACAGTATATGGTACTTTCTACTCTGCATTCATTATACCAAGAGCTTCTTCACACTCTGTTATAGGTAGAACTTCTGGAAACATGAAATACAGGTGATTGTATAATACGTGCGCCTGCGGCGAGTACTGGATGTCTCATTCCATCCAACCTTATTACACACTACTAGATAAATGCTTTCGAACGGCTTATCGCTATAGACACTCTGCTCATTGTCTCACCCGATGACCCAGGTGATGTCTTCTTACTCTCACATCACAGAACTGCATTCCAGATTCCAAGCCCCAAGGAGTGATATGACCCAATGATATGATAGCACTGGAGTCTCCGGGAAGGGTTAGACTTTTCAGCACGTCCCCGCTGTACGACTTGTGTAACTTTAGATCTATTTTTTTTTTTTTACTGCTCACTATTACATGACACAAATACCAGAAATTCAAACGCGAGACATCCCATCTAGAAACTGTTAACATTTGACGACTACTTTAACTCTTTGAGTGCCGGAGGGGTCGGGTGCCTGAGTGCCATGGCCCCTCCAGGCACAGTACGGTCACGTGACCACTTTCAGTAACGGTCACGTGACCACTTTCAGTAACGGTCACGTGACTGCGGCCGACCATTTTCTGGGAAAACGGAAGAGATGGAACCGCCCTCCTCTGCCTCCTCCCTGGCCAGGGTGACGTTATCATGGGGTCACAGGGGTCCCCCGAAGTGCCCGTGACATAGTGACTACATCCTGGGCACTCAAAGGGTTAAATAGATATAGCCCACTGCAAAGAAATGCATTAATGAATGTTGTAGTTCAACGTTTATTTCAAGAACATCAGATTTTAGGTCATTTAGCAGGAATGCTCTTTTTTTTTTCTTTCCTACTTTGAGTCAGTTATATCCCAAGGGGACACTGGTTTGGCAAATAACTTATCACAATAAAAGTACACAAACGTAAGTGAGAATCCGTGCAGTTCCCTCTGCATAGAGATAGTGTTACTTGGGCTCTGGGATAAGCCAGCAGGGGTCCTGGACACGGGATCCAGAAGGAAACGGGGAGGTAGTTAACATCACAGTACAAAGTGTATTTGTCTGGGAGCTCCTGTGTCAAACTGGTGAAGCGATTAAGTGGGGTCCTTGGGGATCCCCTTTACGATATACAATTGATTCTAATCCTGAAAAAATTACATCTAAGTTGAGAGTAATAAACCAGACGGTAGCTGCATTGTCTGCTAACCTAAACCAGAGAACAGTGGGGTGGCTGCTCAGCTAATGTAACCCCTTGATTACAAAAGGGGCCTGTGACGCATTAAAGTTTCAGGGCAGAAATTAGTGATCAGTAAACCCCCCCTTGGTAACTGAAGTCATATGAAAGATGTTTCTAGGAAGCTTTAGAAGAGCATTTCGGAGATACAGTGTAGCTGGTACAGTTTTGTTTGTGGGATGGTAAAAATTAGCTGGCATCTCCTTTTAGTAACTGCAGGTTTTTCCGGCTAAATGTACTGCCGTTGTGATGATTTCTGAGGGAGTAGTTGCTTTGCCTCTAGTTATAGGATTTATTACCTTTAACCAATTAATTGCTGGATAGACCCCATCAATACATTGTTACTGACGTTGCAATAATATTGTAAAGCGCTACGTAAAACTAGCAGCGCTATACCAGAACATGATATTGTTATTATTATTTATTATTGCTGACCAATGAGAATGTCACCAAGATGGGTTTGCGTTGATTGGCACTTTCTAAAGCTACTGAGGGTTTGATTGCAATACCCTTCTCTTTATATATGTCATGGGAGACAAGGCCATTTACACCTTTTTACCAGGATTATGCATTGAACAAAACGAGTTAATTAAATAAATTGTAAATGTATTCACAGGAAAAGGCAGACACTCAATGGTACACAAACTACACCAAAAAGACAGACTTACTTGGGAATTGGGGTTAGAAAACTATACTTTCCTACAGTAGGTGTAGGGGCTTATCAATCCAAAGGTCACCCTAAAAAGTCTTGGAACTGAAATCAACCTGCAGTTCCATACACCACAGCTCCCCTCTCTCTCCCCCTCACTCTCTCCCCCTCACTCTCTCCCCCTCTCTCTCCAAAGGGCCGGAGTTCACTTGGTGCTTAGAATCTTAGAAAACTTTGAGAGAACTTTGGGAACACCGGAAAACTCTCTATCTAATGGGAGCAAGGGGTTATAATACCTCTGACATTCATTCAAAAAATACTATAGCCCAATCCAAAGCGTGAGAAATTTCTCCGCCACCAATCAGGGACAAGCTGGTAGACACAACAGGGTTACCTGGAAATCTGAATGAACACAGGGGCATGGGCAATTTGGCACCTCTGGCCCGGGTTCCCTCAATGCCACCCACGGTGACAGGCATGGTCAGTCTGGTGGGATCAATGGAAATGCAAAGGGCGTCCATTGATGTCAGGACGTGGATACTTGTCCTTCCCTCCTGTCCAAATGGTCCTGACACCTCAGACACATCCTCTGTGGCTTTCATCTCCACCGTATGAGTAGACACAGTGGCACCCAAGTTGGTAGCCCACTGACTCACTCAGAACACTGGCTCTGAAAGTCCCAGCTCATCTCTGTGCACAAGCAGATATGTTTTAAAACGCACTGTTCCATAAAATATACACTTTAAAAATATCCTAAGTCTTTTGGTTATGGGAAATAGAATAAGAAGCTGCACGTTATTTCTTACCAGCCATATTCCCCACACTCTGTACAATAAACTTAGGACTGGACTTTTAAAAGTCCCCTCACAACTTTGTAGATGATTAGAGTACCCCCAGGACCCCTTTACCGGTTCTGGGTGACCTGGGCATGTACTGGGTATCCCCATTAACCTAGGGACCCCTTGACTGTTTCAGGGACACCTCACATCCCTATGCCCCATTTACCTCTCTGGGCTGTGCTGAAGCAGGGACCCCTAGGGATGAGTCGCGCAAGCATTTTCAAGGAGAGATATTACCGAGACAATGTGTCTACATGCAGCCAGGCATCCGACCCGATTCCTGGGTACATTTTTAGGGGAACCAGCAACTCTGGGCCCTAACTAGATAGACACAATCTGACAACTCTTTCTCCGCAAACACGACACCCCCCCTCCTCCCCCGAAACTCATACCACAGCAATCCCTCCTTGCTGGCACTCCTGGAAACACCATCACAGTGTGTGTGTATATATATGTATATATATATATATATATATATATATATATATATATATAATCAAAAAATAAATAGATGATGACGAGCACTCCCTTGATAAAGGTCCTGTTTTTAGGACCGAAACGTTGGTGTTTTGTGCCTGCTTCACTAATACAATTCTTTTTGCTAACAAGTGTGCTGTCTCTTCCTTGCTGTGCCTGCTTTGGATTCCCTGGATTCTCTGGTCTGCCTGGTAAGGAGCCTTTGATTATATTCATTCATATGGGACTAAGCACCTGTCTTCATCTGTATTTGTGTGCCATCTGCTCTGTTACACATATATATATATATATATATTTATATATATAATCAAAAAATAAATAGATGATACCGTTCTGTGGCTAACGAAATGCTTTTATTTGTGCGAGCTTTCGAGATACACTGATCTCTTCTTCCGGCGATGTTACAATGAATGAAGCAAGCAAAAGCTATACTATAAACAGTGTCTATTGGAATGTTATCTGTGCTGGTCCTTCCCCCGGTGTGGATGTGTTTTATGGCTGGAGGTGTCAAAAGGTTCCTGAAAGCAAGTGATGAAAGAGTGTGTATGTGTATCAGTGTGAATTAACATGAATGGAGAGCCCACAGTATATACAGTGCTTTACAAAAGGTGTGTGTAATCTTGATTGCTGTACTTTTGTGAGTGGGCATTTTACAGATTTTATGTTCCTTTAATACAAATTTATTATGGTAATGCACTAGGTGTACGCCTGTTTCTTTTTCTTTCCTTTTTTTCATATATAAATATATATATATATATATATATATATATATATACATACATACATACATACATACATACATACATACATATATATATACATATATATATAGTGTTATATATATTAACACTATTTAAGATGTCATGTTTGCCTCATAAGGAATTGATTTACCTCTGCACATATAAATCTAGTTTAGTTAATACCAAACATCAAATGATCTTAATGATAAAAACTATTAAGAGAAACACATCTGGTTTTTGCCAGTCAGCTTTTTCCTTGACTGACTCAACAGCAAAATATCGTGTTGTAGACAGATGAGTGGAAAGTAGACAGAGAAAAGTTCCCCTAAATAACCAGGAGTACCTGCCAAGCAAAGGTAACCTCTCTACTTCTGCCTGAAGGCTGAACTAGGTATTGCTATGTATGGTACTGGACCACAAGAGGAGTTACCAGGTGTGATGTGTCTGAAACACGGGCTGGGATTCCCCAGATCTGATTCTAGGGACTGGTTTTATCTCTGTGAAAGGCAATCAACCACTTCAGTGACCCTTGTACAATCCCTTCAGCACTTGTGGAGCCTGCAAAAGAATGCATGGCTATCGCTCCAGCAATAAAGGGCTTGAGTTATTTATTAATAAAATGTTTTACCAGGAAGCAATACATTGAGAGTTACCTCTCGTTTTCAATTATGTCCTGGGCACAGAGATTTAAGATGATAAATAATACATGGTTACAAATACAGTTACATAAGTGAAAGGGTATACATTATATACAAGACATTGCATGCACAGTAAGAGATCATATATATATTATAGGCGTATGTAACAGTTACAGACCAGATTAAAATGTGAGACAGCTTTAGTTTTGAAAGAACTTAGACTGGTAGAGTCTCCGGTAGATTGTTCCAGTTTTGGGGTGCACGGTAAGAGAAGGAGGAGCGGTCGGATACTTTGCTGAACCTTGGGACCATGGACAGTCTTTTGGAGTCAGTTCTCAGATGATAAGTGCTGCATGTGGTAGGGGTGAGGAGCTTGTTCAAGTTGATAGTTGATAGTATTGGTCTTAAAAACATATGATGAAGTATAACTAAACAGATCCTGATCTTTGTGTATGTGATGCCCAGGGTACAATGTTTGACCCTCAGTGGATTTTTTCCTCATTTCTGCTTGAATGGCTTTTGTTGGTAGAATATTTCCCCATATGGTTTAGGATGGCTTATAGCCTTATACACATCAGCTCTTGAAAGTCAACCTAGAAAGCCTTACGCTGACCTGCTGGAATTATAGTAACTGTATTGCATCTTGACACCTTCAATCAAGGCGGCTTTGAAAATATATATCTGCTCCAGTAATCCTTTTAACAAGTGTAACACATGTGGGACGTCTCAGAAAGCAACGCACCTGCGGTCATTATTCTATTGTTTATTTTCATACCTTTATCTGTCTCCCACTTGACCCTGGTCCCTTTTGGATTTCTTTACCTGCCCCTGCTCTCCTTCCCCTATACTAGGGTCATGGTTCCCTTTGTTCAATAATTGAGCATAGCAATGCCGTACACCCTGCCCTCTGGCACATTATCTCAAACCTAATTACAGTTGCCAATTAATACAGTAGCATCATGTTATGGTATTAAGTGACAGAGGGGGGGGGGGGAACCTCTGCTCCTCGTGTGTAGATTCCCTGAGCTTGGAAACACTTCGGAAAGAGCATGTCAGGAAAATCAATAAATGAATGTCAATAACAATGTGTCAAATATGAAAAAACACGAACCGCTCTTCTTCTTCTACAGACACAAGTGGCTGCGTATCCATACCCCCCTCCTTAATGCAAAAGAAACCTGTAAGGTTTTACAAGCCCTGTGCACAATATTACATCTATCAAGAATGGTCTTACTGGCCCATTACAAAGTATCTAGTGCTGAATCTATGGTTCTCTGGGTGGCTACTAGAACTTCGACCAACATCGGGGAAGCGGTTTACATGGGGAGTCTAAGAATATGTAACCTGCCTAACAAAGCATAAGTGCTCAAGGAAATCGCAGAGGAGATTTATGACTGTGCCAGAAAGCCAGAGACATCCCATTTATAGCAGCTGCGTGTTTACTTTACCGCCTGCCATTGACTGACAATTAAAACTGGACTGTGCAGAGCTGTGCGAGTATGAAATGTATACAGTGAAGAAAAAAAACCTGTAACTACGTCCGGATCTTTCACTTGTAAAGGGATCAAGCTTCAAATCCCACATCCCACTCAGGGCACAGGTTGTACTGATATTGGGTCCCCACTTGAGGAATGTGTCGAGCACAAAGCAACAGTATGTGCCAATAATGGACACAGCCATTCATCGGAGGGGACTAATATTTCCGTGGTCCTTAAACATCTTATGATCTTTGCATATAATAATCACAGGAGTTTCCCAGCTGTCAGCACCTGGAGAATGATTAGCACTCGTTACTAACAACCTCACAGGCCATAGCCCATGTTATATTTTCTTCCCTAGTGCTTTAGTGGAAAGTATTCTGCAGTCTCTCCACATGGGCCCAGGTTCGATTCCCAGTCGGAGAAAAAATAAACAAAAATGTTAAGCATTACCCTGGAAATAATTGCTAGTGAGTTATTCATCCCAATTTCTAGTTCCCCGCAAATAATTTCAAAATAAAAGAGCAATTTCCTGCTTGCCTAAAAAAAAAATCAAAGGTTGTAGAAGTGGCAACAATGCCTCCACCTATACGGATGTAAATACAACTTGTAATTAAATTAGTCAAAGCTGCTGTCCTAATCGCTCCACTGAAAATGAGCCTGATGTTGCTGAGTGTAGATAGGGTCGCCACATTTAGGTTTGTATAATACGGGACGCCGAAATCCAGTGTGAAAGTGTGACATCAAAATGAGCGCTGAAGAATGAGTTACAAACGCTGCGAGCTGAATGATACTGTATCTCACGCTTTGGTGTTTATCATCTCTGCGCTTGGCCAGGCGGGGAGAGACGCGCACTGAGTAACGCCGATAGGCGCGGGTGTCATGGTATTATCAGATGACCAGGCAGCGGCCTAACTTTATTATTTTAATCATTTAGTAAGGCGACATCTATCGGAAAAGGGAACTATTACACTCTCGTAGAAATGTATTACGTTATTATGAATGATTTCATTGCAGTCACTTTAAGTTCAGGACGTTCACGTGAAGGTGCTAAAATATGGGACACTGGTGCGTTCCGGCAGACCTTTCCGGGACAATGGGACAAGTCCATGAAATAAGGGACAATCCCTTATATAGGGGATGTGTGGAAGCACAAAGTGTAGGAGGAATAGCCTTGTGATGAAGACTCTGACGTCTGCAGTGAGTGGTAGAGCATTGAGAAACATCATTAGCTTTATGTGAGTGGTGCTGCTAAATCTTTGCTTTTCAATGTGTTGCATGCACTTTCAGCAACAAAAGACTTAAAGTATATTGCGGGAGTTTAGAATAGATTGCTACGAAGAGAGACTGTAGGAGTCGGAGTTGATATTTGCAGAGTGTGAGAGGATCAGGAATTCTTAAACATGTCATCCCCTTTATTCAGTCTAGACACTGCTTTCTAATCTTATATGACCCACGCTTCACTGCACATCTTGTAAATTAAAGGAGACAGAGATGGGCCATCCCTAAACAGAATCATATTCCCCAGAAATACGCATCTAAGAGAGGGATTTATTATTATAGGGTCATTTGTAAAGCAATACCCCCTGTTACTAGGAAAAAAGCCATCATGTGCTCTACAATTTCCCTCTATTCAAGAGAGCCACCCATATTACGAACAGTGGCTGAAACGTTCAAAGGTGCTCAGACACCTTCACACACACACACGCATGCACACACACGCACACGCACACATACACAATTAGACTGGGTCTGAAAAGACCATCTCAACAGCTTCTCCTGTCACAGGGATAGGTAGTCCCTTCGGAATAGCGTAGAGTTGGATGACCCCAGGGTTCAGCCTAGAAGGATGCACGCACTATGTCCTCCAGAAGACTTAAGAGTTTATTCCACTTTTCTATGGGCCTCCCAGGGACCCCTTTCCAGGATTGATCTGTGATGTGAAAAACTGTTCCTTATTTTGTGCAGTGATTCTCTCAATTTTAAAACGGGGTCCAAAGCGTTTCCCCCTCCCCCAATGTTTAACAGGTTTACCATCTCTTGGAATCAGACAGAGTGGGGCTGTAATTCCCAGCGGCTGGATTGGCAGAAGCAGTCCCAGCTTGCAGTAATTCCAGGGTATGTAGGAATCCCCCTTTAATATCAGATCTCTGCTTGGGCTCTGAGAAGCTTCCCCATTGTCACAATGACTTGTTATTAATTAGCAGATGATTAGTGAGCCATAAAGAACCCTGCCAAACTCTCAGGGCCTCCCTCCGTACACAGGAGTCTCCCACCGGGTGCTGAGAGGTGACGTGATTTATAGCTATAACTGGCAACACTATAATCCGGTAACCCCTTCAGCCCCAGAACAAATTGTGACCTCTTTCAAGCTTAGAGATGCAGTCCCACTTACGTACAACGCCATATTACACTTTCTCTGCCAGTTTTAATATTTGTATAAATCAGGGTGTGTTTATTGTTAATAATATTATTAACTTTGTTTCATATAAAGCTTTTCTCCCATTAGGACGCAAAGCGCGTCACAATTACAGTACAGTACGCCGCACACAGGATGTTTTATAGACATAGGGTCTTATTCTGTAAGTTCTGTTAGCGCTGTACCATTGACCTGAATGGGGCTTTCCGTGCAGGACGCATGAGAAAGCGCAAAAGGAGCTTACAGAATAAGCCCCACAGTCTCTGCCCAGATGAGCTTACAATCTATGTTTTGGTGCCTGAGGCACAGGGAGATAAAGAGACTTGACCAAGAGTGGACACCGGGAATTGAACCAGGTCCCCCTGCTTCACAGTCAGTGTCTGTGTTTATAGGGTCAGTGTCTTCTCCGTCAGGCTAATGTTTAATACATTTTCAATCTAGCTCTGCAGCATGGCCTGCTGGGAGTTTGGTGGGGTTCGGTGCCGGGGGAGAGCGCGGGGCCTCTTACCTTCTCCGGCATCTCCTCCTGCATCTCATCTCTGGCATCTCCTTCGGCTACATTGCGGCATCATGTGCCGTTGCCAGGTGACGTGGCACCGCAAGCAGAGGATGCGGAGCAGGAGGAGAAGCTGGTGCTCACAGAGGCCCAGCGCTGTCCCCCGGCAATCAGTTTAAATGTTATGGAGAAGAGCGCGGGACCTCTGTAAGTGCGGGGTTCGGTGCAACTGCACAGCCATCAAGCCAACCGTAGTCTGAACACCCAACTCAGACTTTAGTCATAAAGCAAAAGCACTTTCAAGTAAATGTACAACGGTATATATCTTCTTCTTTCTTCTGCAATGGCTACATTTGGAAGCCCTTTGCAGAGCACATGAACAAGCTGCAGTGAAAGGATCGGCAAAGGTTGTTCTGTAAGATGACCAGCTGTAGTTGTCACTAAAAGTACCAAAGTCAGGGTTGAGAGGCATTTTCTCGGGAGTCCCATTGCATACGGCTGCCTTTTACTGATGCTCCCTTTCTGCCGATTCTACACACTAACAATTTGGGTTTCCAGGGTCAGTTGCTGTGTGCTGTGCAGCAAAGAATGAGAGAAGAGGAGAGAGAAGAAGCAGATGTTGAGGTAGTATCTGAAAACCTCCCCAAGATGCTGCTCTTGTAACATTTAGCATTATTATAATTAAGGATAAGTATAGGAATATGGTTTTGGTGCATTCTGGGCCATACTGGCTAAGATACCAGAGTATTGGCTGTAAGATGTCTCCCAGCACCCCTAGGTGTCCTTCTGGAAGAAGACTGGGCCCTCTGTGTCTTTGCCTTTAATAAGGAACAGCTGATCCATCTTGTGTATCATGGCACTCTATTTACACTGCTGGTTTCAGATCTCTCACATGTGGCACAGAGCCACGGAGTGGACGTGATGTCAGAGAGCAGAGATTAGTTTAGCACCTTATTATTTCTAGCCGGCTGCTGGAAAGGCAAGATCCATCTCACTCCATTATTGCATCACTCTGAAGGATTTCCATCAGCGCCATGCTTGGCTTCCACCTTCAAAGCATACTTCTCTGCAGCGCACGGCTGCTCCCTTCCCTTATTTCAGGCAGCCAGATCTGGCGTATTAGCATCTTCATCTGCTTCGTAGTATATGGGGCACTGAAGAGGCAGATTGTAAGTTCATCGCACGGTCGCAGTGCAGAGCAGCTCACAATGGTGCCAGCGTTTCACATACTAATGGCGAGGGCTGGTGCGTCCGTGGATAGATCTAGTTTTCCCAAGTCTGCTAAATATATGGGGCATGAAGACCCTTGTTCAACACACTGTGAAGCTGTCTCCCCTTCCTGGGGAAGAGATTAGCTCCATTCCACCTAATGCAACTAAAGTCTTCTCCAGCACGGGGGAAACGACAAGCATATTAGCATATTGCAGAGAGACCTTAAACCCGGAATTCCCAACTCCGCTCCTCAAGCCCCACCAACAGGTCAGGTTATCCCTGCTTCAACACAGGTGGCTCGATCAGGCTCAGTCGATTGAGCCACCTGTGCTGAAGCAGGGGACTGATTGAACCACCTGTGCTGAAGCAGAGATATCCTGAAAACCTGACCTGTTGGGGGGGGGGGGGGTCTTGAGTGGCTTATCCTAGATCTGCTGAAGCGGCCGGCTTGGAGCGAAATTCCGCATGGGCCGCAGTGGGGAATTTTCGCCCAAACACGTCGGGATCGGCAGCTGTAGAATAAACCCATAAAAAGGTTAATTGATGATGATTCATTTTATTAGTCACATGCATTTAGAAGACACCAACATATACAAAGGCACAGCACACTTGGCTCTAGCAGATGTCTGTACACCAATAACTCATGTTAGCAGCACATGTCGGGATTACAATACATTTCCCAGTCGATAACTCCCTGACATTTTCCATACTTGTTTCAGCATCGAACATATTTCTCGAACACCCAGAATCTCGAAGCGGCACAATGATAAACGGCCCGGGATTGCACAAGGCGTCCTGCTCAGACAAGCTCGCGGCTCGTACCGGCGTTAATATTATGGCAGCGATGCCAAACATTCATTGGTGTAAAAACCCGTCGTACACAAATTCACGACGGGTGTCATTCTTGACCCTTTCACTGCCAGAACAGACATGCAAAGCAATGTTTGCAGGCCTTTCTTCCACTGCGGGGTTAAAGGAGAAGTTCATGCAAACGCCAACATGTGATTTTTAAAATAAATTAGCGCTGTAATATTATATAATACTTACTACATGTTTTATTGTTTATTCAACTTCTAACGCCATTTTTATGAGTTGTAATATACTGAGCATCCTTTGATTTCTACAGCAGGCTTTAGCCCACCTCCCCTGCAGTGCAAGATCTTTGCAACACTTTCCTGTTTGTGCTAATCTGTTGCCAATATTTCCAGCAGTTTGAGCTGCAAACTGTAACAATAGATAATGTTACCTCAGTAATAGAAGAATACATTGTAGCTGCTGAGTTACACTGACTGAAGGATTGATTGAAACTGAAAGGCAGCCATTTAGTGTAACCTGGGAATCAAGATATTAGCTGATCGATCACGGGAGAACTAATTAATCGGCAGCTTAGGTAATTAGTTTTCAATAAAGGTAATCAAAGTCTGAATATGTTAAAACAAAAAAAATGACATTTCATATAGTGTCGCTTGGATTGTCTTTTTAAAACAAGTCCATTTTGCTAAATGTGTGTGTGTTATTTTTGTCTCCACATATTGAGAGGATTTTTCCTGCCACATTCAATGAAAGAACATTCCTTATTAATATGAAAAGGTTTTTTTTTTAAAGCCTGATGCATTTTCTTCCGCTGAGCGAAATGACAGCGAAACGACGATAAATCGCCGCCATTAAACTAAAGCTGTGTACACGTTTCAGAATGACATTAACCGTTTTGCTGCTGCAGTAGTACAGAGATGAGCTGTATAATGTTACGTAATTCTCCCCTGACAAAGCTCATTCGAAACGTACGTCGGGGACTATGCAAGACTTACTGGAGAAGAAGCAAAGAGTGACGCACTGCTCATTTGCATGTAATTACCCAGAATTCCTGGCTGCAGTGGAAGCGCTGTATGCTAAGAGATAATGGGGAAGGGCAGGACTGCAGACCTGGCTGAGACATGTGAATGTGCTCACACGTGGGAGTTTTAATTGCTGTACGCTGTACGGTGGAGGGTTTTTGGCACTTTTCTACCCACCATAACTTGTGTGACGCTCCTTGCCCGGCACTAAAGGAGTTTCCAGCGAGTTGGCTAGACACATGGCTGTGCCAGGTCTCTCACACCTGCTGCTGATGACACTGGGTCGGTGCAGGCTGGGCGTGGATATACACATAGAATAATGATGAGCGCCAGGTACTTTTATATTACAAGCAAGAGCTTTATTCACATCTGTTGATAATGCTCGCCCTGCAAGGCCAGACGTCACTTCAGACATTTAGTGGTGGCAAAGCATATGGTTACTCGGTGCTCCTTCCCCTGGCAGCTCTCCCTCCTACGCTGGGGAGGCACTTAAGCTTATTTCCCTTTGTATTGATTAGATTGGCAATCTCCTGCATAGCGTCTGTAATGCCCCATCTCGGGTGGGCCAATGTTGGGCGTCACACACTATTCTCTGGAGCCATTATCCCGTTACTGTGTATGGCATTCTTCGTCTATATATACTTATCGGATCGGGAGTTTACTGAGGACCTTTCTGGTGGGGCTGATCCAGTTAGGCTCCCGAGTTACTACTCTCAGAACTTCTGCTGAGCAAACACTCACTCCTCTTCCTGCATGAGAACAACCATGGGCCATTACTATGGCCTCTAACTATATAGGGCACATACCTTAACTGAAAACAATGAATGGTGACCAGACATCCTTAATACACATCACTATTCACTTAAATATATATACATGACTCACAGTGAGGCCCTCTCACTGAAACTCCAAGGAACCTGCTTCTAGAACATTGGGTGGAACATATGATGATATCACTCGTCACCAGACATCCGACCTCACATGAGGGGGAGGGGCAATACCAGAGTGATTACCGGTTAACCCCTTAAGGCAGGGGTTCTCAACTCCAGTCCTCAAGATTTCCCAACAGGTCTGGTTTTCAGGATATCTCAGCTTCAGCACATGAACCTCTCATCTTAAGCACAGGTGGCTCAATCAGTCCGTGCTTCAGCACAGGTGGCTCAATCAGTCTTTGACTGAGCCTCTGATTGAGCGACCTGTGCTAAAGCTGGGATATCCTGAAAACCTGACCTGTTGGGGAGTGGGGAACGGGGGATTTAAGGACTGGAGTTGAGAAGACCTGCCTTGAGGCAGGGGGGGGGGGTACACTTGTTTAATGTCAACTTTTATACTGGATGAATTAAAATGATGACTTGTTTTCATGCAACATGGCTGATTGGTTTGCACAGCG